>NC_061094.1:751114-764164 GCF_015104395.2 Macrobrachium nipponense
TCCGTGTGTTGCAGACTAAAGGATTCTTTTCATAATGTTTTGTAACCCTTATAGGCCTAGTATTACAATGACCATGCACTGCTACGTGGATGCATTGTAGGATCTATGCTGTTTAGGACAATGAGAATATTGAGTCGCTGAATACTATAAAAAAGAAGTAATTCTCTTTGTTATTATCATACTTTCTATTTCCCGTACGTATTCACAGTGTTCTCATAACAGTAGTTATAATTAATTTTACTCTTATTTATTTTTTAGAACTGTTAAAGCAATAAGTTTTTAGTTTCTATCATATATGAAACTGAATTATTTTTATTTATTTCCTAGAACTGTTAAATGATTTAGTATTTAGTATCTATCATATATTAAACTGTATTATTTTTTTTTTATTATTAGAACTGTTAAATGAATTAGTATTTAGTATCTATCATATATTAAACTGTATTATTTTTTTTTTTTTTCTTAGAACTGTTAAATGAATTAGTATTTAGTATCTATCATATATTAAACTGCATTATTTTTATTTATTTCTTAGAACGGTTAAATGAATGATTACTTAGTGTTTATCATATATTAAACTGCATCATTTTTTGCTCATTACATTTATATTTTTCGTTTAGGGAGGGATTCAAATTCTAGTGTTCAATTCTTTATATTTATTTGTTAAATACTTTACTACATTTATGAAAAATAGACAAGTAGCACATTTATAGACATTACATCAAATATAGTTTATTCACATGTAATAGATAAATACACATTCTCTCTCTCTCTCTCTCTCTCTCTCTCTCTCTCTCTCTCTCTCTCTCTCTCTCTCTCTCTCTCTCTCTCTCTCTCTCTCTCTCTTATAACATTATCAATAAATGTACAATAATTACCACACATCTTCCTCTTAGAATATTTGCATGATATTTATTAAAAACGTGGAATATTTACGTGATTTGTAATTAAGAATAAAAATACATCAACAGATTACAATTACATTTCTATTAGAAAACTAAATTTCCATGAGTAAAACAATGCATAAATCACAAAAATACACACATTTCCTCTATCTCTCTCTCCCCTAATACATACAAAGTCCGAAAGTATTGCTTTAGAAATCGGTAATTGTGTGAAATTCTTTGAAACATGGGACTAAACACAATGGCACTTTACAGTCAGGACACCAGTAACGCGTATCTTTACGTTTAGCCGGTCGTTTAGTAGTGTGCTTGCAAACATAGCAAGCACGTTGTGCTGACTGTTTTTTTTCAGTTGCTGGCAAAAACTCAACGAAATGTAGTGCACCGACTCTTATCGGATTTCTCTCTACCGATCGGCGTCCTCCTTTACTATTATTTGTTTTGTCACTCGCAAATTTAGTGAGCATCTGTCTGATCACAGTGAGCCGGAAACTTTTCAACCGAGGCTTATTACCTGTTTTTACTAGGTACATATTATACGCATTTAGTAAGCATATATCAAGGAGGTGAAAAAAGAGTTTTATGTACCACTTTACGCTTTTTCTTACGGTCTGAGCAATACCAATATGCATATCACTCTTGTCCACCATCCTCATATTGATCTTGTAATCGGCTACTGCTGCAGGTTTGAGTTTAGCCTCGTTAGTAATGTAATCTTTTTTGCCACTGTCGACCATTTCGTTAGAGTTAACCGTTGTACACATTATCACATCTCTTTTATCGTGCCATTTCACACAGAGTACCTCATTCGAGACAAAACTTTGCTGTTCACCTTTCTTCAGTTTTCCTTGAAATTTTGGCATCGAAAAGCGATTAGATCTCACAGTGCCGCAACTTCCGGTGCCATTTTCTTTAAGGTATTTGCACAGTGCTGGGCTTGTATACCAATTGTCAGTAAATAATGTATGTCCATGATTCAAGTAATCAGACATCATTGTTTTAACGACAGGACCGGAAACACCAAGGGTGCGGTCAAATTGAATAGCAGTTCCCTTACCAGTATAAACAATAAGGCCCAAAATGTACCCTGTTTCACAGCAACAAATGATAAACAATTTGATTCCGAAGCGATGTCTCTTCGTTCTAATGTACTGCTTGAATCGCAAGCGTCCCTTATACAGAAGTAAAGATTCATCAATAACCAAGTTTCTAAATGGCTTGAAAAATAGCTTGAACTTTCTTGTCAAATCACTTAGAATAGGCCGTATCAATGAAAGCTTATCTTCTTTGTCCCGAGTGTCGTTGTTAGCAAAATGAAGGGTTCGGAGCAGCAACAGATACCGATCACGTGACATAGTCTTCCCGAAAATTTCAGTCCGTAGTAAAGGATCAGTGCTCCAGTATTCGTTGATGTCACCTTTGTATGAATGCGGCATGAGTAAAGACAAAGCAAAAAAGGTGTACAACTCACTCACAAATGTATCTCTCCACTTTTTTCTTATTGATGTTCGGCCTAGTGCAACATCCCTCATCTTTTGTGAATGGTATCGGTTTGTTTCTTCACTTATCATTTCCGTTAACGGTGCATCAAAAAATGCTAAGAAATAGTCCATTTCTGGACTGTCATATAATACAGGGCATTCGGGTTGAATTCCGGAAGTACTGGATTCGAAATCAAAAATATGAGGGTGGTATTCTTCACTACTAACCCACTGCCAGTTCACTTAATTTTCGACGTACGACTGGTCATCTCCGTCAAATATCACAGCTTCCTCAGGCACTGACTCATTTCGATTAGTGTTATCGTTGCCACCATCATTATCATCATCATCGTCTTCATCGTCTTCATCGTCTTCATGATCACTGTCGCATAATTCATTTTCATGAGAACTGCCCTCTTCCAAATCATCTTCAGATAAAGGATCACTTGGGTCATCATCATATTCATCTAAGAGTTCGTGAATTAGATCTCGGTCGTCCTCTACAGATGGGTAAGGGTCTAGCCGGAAACGACGCAAATCTCTCGCACGTCTGCCTTCCATGATTGGGAGCGGTCAAATGAGTAATTCCGTGACCCAGTTCTGTTTGTTGTCGTCTTAGTACTGTTCTGACATGGATTATCTTAGACATGTATATGGTATGCATGTTAACACCATTATTCACTTTATAGCTTATTATAAACATACATATATATATATATATATATATATATATATATATATATATAATATATATATAGAATAAAAGAATAAAGATTATGCTAAGGAATAAGGTTTTGCTTATTCCTGTTATGTCTGCTTGAAGGTTAGACCGCTCACCTTCCAATTTCTAGTGCTATGTTGCCATAATCAAACACACACACACACACACTATATATATATATAATATATATATATATATATACACACACACACATATATACACATTATATATATATATGTATATATATATATATCATATATATATATATATATATATATACTATATATCTATATATATATATATACTATATATATATATATAATATATAATATATATATATATAATATATATAATATATATATACACATATATATATATATATATATATATATATATATATACTATATATATATATATATATATATATATATATATATATATATATATATATATATATATATATATTATATATATCCATAAACCACGCTGTTTTTTTTTCTTTCTCCGATCTTACTGTGATCAGATCTGAAATAAAGAAAGCTAAAGCGTCATATATATATATATTATATATATAATATATATATATATATATATATATATATATGGTATATATATATATATATATATATGCATATGTGCGTGTCTGTGTCTGTGTCAATGTGCGTGTGTGACTGAGGGGGAAAATAGGACTATAAATTGGAAGCTAAGCCGCCTTTACCTTCAAGCAGACATATTACATAAGCAAAACCTAGTTATTCATTATTCATTACCATAATCTTTATTCTAATATTTACAAAAAGACATCCAATATTTAGTGATTGATTGAGTGGAATGCCTTGTAGCATGGGATTATAGCCCATCTAACATGATGGGATGCTGAAAGTTGGGAAAGTAAGGATACCATATTTACCATAATGATAGGATTGTGTTATATATATATCTGTCATATCTGAGGCATGGTATTACTTCGAAGTTGAAAATGTAATATCACATTGCTTGTCACCTGATAAATTTCCCAATAAATAAACAGTACACGTTTGTCGCAGAGAGTTGTTTACAAACTATGGTTACCCCTATAAGACTATAATTACTCTGCCCCGCCCTAACCTCCTTGTGCCCCACCCAGATAAAATGTAATCCGCTTTCTTCGCAAGGTCCCTTGGGAAAGTTTGTCGAGATGTGTTTCCATTATGTACTGCTTGTTTGCAAATAATTTGCTTTGACTACCAAATCAACCGTTAGCCCTTACAGAACTTTGTGTAAATGCCCGAAAAGTTCTCTCTCTCTCTCTCTCTCTCTCTCTCTCTCTCTCTCTCTCTCTCTCTCTCTCTCTCTCTCTCTCTCCTTATTCGTACAATAATTGTTCCAAAGTACTGAAAATAATAGTGTAATTTATCCTTGTAGGATTTACACGCATAAAAAGAATATTTTTACCTGCAAACGTCGACTCCTATCAATACATAAGAATATCACGAAAATAAGAAGGAAGAAGCAAATATCTGGACTCTCATCCACCGTGAAAGAGAATTATCTATAATCCTCACCTAAGGGTAAAACAGAGGCCTTGGTAGCGTTACCATCGTCAGGGTTTAGAGTGGAACTGTCACTGACTAACAGCACCGTCGCAAATCTCACCCTTGTCCGCCAACAATGATAGCCAGATATCAAAATATCATTATTATTCTATTATATAGGTCAATATATTGTAGTTTTTGTGTTGTCCTGGCGTACCTTGCATGTGGTAATAATTTTAATGCGAAAAAATCTGTTATAATGGCGGGAAAGGGCAACCGTATATATACGTGGATAGTCTGTGACAAAAACTAGCCGAACGTATATATACGTGAATAGTCGAAGAAGGGTTAAGCTTCTAGCTCCTACCATGCTTAGGACAAGTCGCCTTAGGACTACGGTATGGCAAGACATATACACATACCGAATTTTATGCTATAATGGTCAAGTGAAATCCTTACAAAATTTCCTAAATTAATACGGTTTACCTTAATGTAACAGTATTATAGAGGATTCTATTACGCTAGAGTACGAGTTATATGATGCTATCGTGTCTTCGAGAAGTGATCGGAGAAGCATATCTTTATTGGTGAATTGAGAGTAGGATAGAAACATTTTTCTACGTGTTAGAAGAGGTTTCCATGAATTACCAGTACCCTTCTAGGACTTTCCTAGGAAGTAATATGTTTAAAAGGATTGTTTAGACAACACCTATTTAGTTTCTAGCCTTGTCAAAGTCTTGTTCGTTTAATTATGCTTATATAAGAACTTCCTGAAGTTCGAAATAATTTTATAAGATTCCTTTATTTTATTGAGAGGGAAGGCCAGACAGCTAACGGAGGCCGCTTTCGCTTTGAGACCAACGCAGTACCGCTCTTGTTCTCAGTTGTGAGCGGTCGTTTACAGCTCTCTCTCCTGCGGAATGGGATAACTAACCGTATCTCTTCCCTACAATCGTGGTCTTAGCCTCGGATTGAGGGAATACTGAAGCTATCATAAATAAAATATTGTCTGCCTTTTGTTAGCAAGCTTTCAATAAGGAAGATCTTACAACCTTTCAATGCTGTTTACCGTAGGTAACATGATTAAAGGATTCTAATGCAGCAGAACATTATATTATTTAATGCACTCATACTTACGAAAGCATGGCTTTTCAGAGTACATACTTAGTGAGAAGAGAGATGTAATAGAGATTCACTTCAAGACTACGGTATGGTCAAGTCTTTCGAGAAAGGACACAACCGTATTTAGAATCGGATATTGCGCAGAAGTTGTATGAGTCGGATGGGAAACATTCTCTTAGTGGGAAATGGTTTCCCTGAATGGATTATACTACGTATATAAAAGTTTTTCATAATAAGAACGGATTTAACATATGAAAGGATGTCGGGTACCATAAAGACACAGATGTTCTGGCACGTAACATATAATAGATAATTAGTAGGAGGCGCCAGCCTGGCGCAAGAGCGACAGCCTGGCGCAAGTTGCGCCAGCCTGGTGCAATAAGCCAAGAGCACCATCCAAAATATTTCTCGTTTTAGCGAGTTATTAGCTAAAAGCAATGCAATAATTTGCGTGTCCGTGAGAACCTCGATCGAAGATAGTAATTGTATGTCTTAACTTTTATTGCAAAGAGTTGTGAGAAACTGCGAGAAGTCTTCTTCATAGATCTCTTAGCAAGGTAGAAGACGAACAGTCTTCCTGTAGACTGCTTCCTTTTCCTCGAACCATGCCATAAGGAATCATAAGCGCGTGGCTCCAACTAGAAAATAATTAGTTAATGGATATACCTTAGAGCAAATTATGCTTTCCTACATAGAGCTGGGAAGTTACTCAGTCCCTCGCATGGGAGTAGTCCTTCTCTTTCGGGAAAAAGGGGGGGGGGGGGATACGGAAATTAACCGAGGAAAGAATAATTCCCCTTCCGACATACTCGAATTAGAGGAAAATTGAGAAGTAACATCCAACTATGAAAGTACTGTAGAATTATAGGATTCTTACAGCACCTCTTCTTATTTTGATATCAGACATTTTCCTGAACCAGGTTGCAAGCAACGGGCCATAAAGGCTCCAGCCAGGCTTTAACCAGGCGCTAGGCGCCAGCCTGGTGTGAAGCGCCAGCCAAGGCGCAGAGCGCCAGCCAGACGCGAGGCGCCAACCAGGCGCAAGACATCAGGATCTCCAATTTCTCAGTAATTTGAGATAAACTTTCCATGAGTCTCCTCTTTGAGAACTGACACAAGATCAGTTTTTTCCTGACAGGGACACAAGTTGTCGCACAGACGGCCGTGGCCCTTGTCAGGATTAACTGAAATTGCGGAAGTCTCTAACAAGAACAGACTTCTCATGCCAGGTAATATAGTGGTCGTGTGAGCGACTTCTTTCCTGGCAAGAGGATTTGTTTTGGGAGAAACTTTCTTTGCCAGATCAACCCTCTACTGACAATTATTCTAGATATCGCACAGGCGAACGTAGTACGTGTCAGGATAAGTGGGTTCTTCTGCTTTAAAGATATTTACATGGTGAAGAGAACCGATATCTTTAGAGGTCTCTCGCTTTCCTCAACCTTATGAGACAAGTGATAGAAAATATATCGGACTCATAAGTTAATCTGGGTGCAGGTTTTAGAAAGACCTTGGCAACCCCTTTTTTATTGCATGTTTCGGCTAGTCCCTTGAACCATGCAGCGCCTCTTTCATTGTTATTAACAGGATGTTATATTATCCTACTCCTATGTAAACATATAACAAGGGAGACCTTGTAATGTTTTGGTACTGGAAAAGACTCGTAGGAGCTCTCAGTATTGGGGGAGAGGCTCTTTCAAGTATTTGAACCGTACATTACGGCCTGACGTCCTAGGATAGGAATCTTGAAAAAGATCTCCTCGATCCTGGATCATTTATTAGGAGAATAGGATAATAATAATTTGTTGTATTGCAGAATAACGATGATAGAATTTTCCATTCTCTCGTTGCCCAGGCACGAGGACGGGAAGAAAGAATATAAGAGATAGGTAGCAATATACGCCATCTTTATTTTATAGAAAGGGGAATAAAACTTAGTCTTTTTCCCCTAAAATATAAACTCTTTACAGAATGTAAGACAAAAGGCGTCAAAGAAAGAGAGGATAATACGTTATGCCTCATTTTAGACTAAGAGAGGTTGGATTCACAGAGGTCACGTTCTTCTCACAGCAGGTTTTGGAAGTCTTTTCCAAGACAGTCTGAATATTCTTTCAGCATCTATTTTAAATGGACCTTAACAACCTCTCCACTCTGAGTCTGTCTGTGTGCAGACTGACCAGAAGTGACATGAATGAGAGGATGTTTCAAGGTAAATGACAATAGTCATGGTCAAGATATATAATTACTGCAGATCGTGCTAGAGGGAATGAGGAAACTGTCCTCTTCCGATACCTCTGTGACCCACATAGTGGTTTTTTCTTCCCTTTCAGAGGGAAGAATCACCTTTGTATATATCTGCTATCAAAGAACGCAGTAAAAGGCTATACTCTGTCTCTATAAAGGGAATTGGAGATAGCAGAGCATTAAGATCTTTGGGATCTTATACAATACCTCTATACGACAAGACTAGGAGATCTTATACTTACAATGGGATCCTATTTGGGCCTCAGATTCCGTGTTCTGACAAGATGGAACTGCTCCTCATCAATGTTTCTCTTGGTACTAAACGACCAAAAGGACGAGTGAAATTTTGGGCTTGGAATCTGGAATCAAATTCTACAAAGACTCGGCAATGGGTTCCTGCCAGCATGGTATGTTTGGCAAAAGAACTGAAGCCTTTTATTCCTGGATCAACGCTTTCAGATAAAGGATTCGTTGTCCAGGCAATGTATTTACGTTGTCATCTACAAAAGAAGATAAGGTTTAAACGTTTGCTGACAGAGTCTTTGGAATATGATGAGGGCTCAAAACTACTTCCCAGAAGGTTCGTAGAGATATATTTAAAGAGCTAGAAATCAGGAATCCTCCCAATTTCAGCGCAGTCTCCTTAGACTTCCAGGCTCTTTCCCTGCCTTCGTGCAAGGATAGGGAAGATTTTGCAACGAGAAAACTCATCAACATGTAGGAAGAGTGCTCGTTAGCAACGGAAGTATAAAGTAGGATCCTCCTCGGAGGAAGACTTCCTATCGTCTACTGGATATAGCTGACTAAAATTACCTCCCCTTGTTGCAGAGGCCATAAGCTCAAAGTGAAAGAATTTCTTCCACCCTTTTCCATTCTCCTGATAAACGATTGTGGATGTTCAGACTTTCGGACAATGTAGCGCCAATCAGGCGCCAAATGCCAAACAGGCGTAAAGACGCCAGAGCAAGACAGTCCAAATAAACACTGTCATTGTCTGACGAGGAGAAGGAGTAGGCCTCCAATCTGGCGCAGATGCGCTAGAGGCGAATAAATCAGGCAAATAAAGTGTCCGAGGTGGACATCGCCAGTTTTCATCGAGAGACTTAACAAGCTCGAATCTCCAGCAAGTGGGGAGAAGTCAGCCAGGCGCCAGGCGTGTGGAGCCAGCCAGGCAAGCAAAAGGCACCAGCCAGGCGCAAGCCAGGCTCTGGGCTTCATCCAGAAGAGATCAATTTCAAAGAAAGCCCTGGTCTTCTTTGGAACAGTGGAATCTCTAAAGCACTTCTTGAGTAACTTGATGATTCCTTCAAACAGCTAAGAATTAAAAGCGCTTGTAGTGCGAGCTTTTAACAATTCTTGTTCTTTCCATAACAATATGTCGTGAGAGACACATTAGCTGTAATAACGGGAGATGCAACTCTGTGTTGACTTCTCTTTGCACGAAGGAGATCAAGTGGGCCTATGAGAGATCCTTCTCTCTTTGTTATACGTGTCCATGGATGCGTTGCTGGGATAGGGAGCTGACACTGATCCTTAACTAGTGAATTAAAAATTTGTTATTTTAACATAAGTGTACAGTGTTCTGCGTACCAGACCCCCCCGTGAATAGTTAGAATCCGCGAATGTTTGGAACCCCTATAAAAGCGCTAAAAACAGCCTATTTCGTTAGTTAAAACTTGAGAAAAACCACTAAAAATTTTCATACTTGGTTTTTTTAATAGTTTTATCACAAAAAGTGCATTTTATGATGAAATTGATCACAAAAACCAGGAATTTGTGGATATTTCTCATAGAAAAATACCGCGAATGCGCGAATTTTCCGCGAATAATGCAGGGAAACGTTCCCGAGAGAAATCCGCGAATGTGTGAGTCCGCGAATCCGGAGAACGCAAATACTGGGGGTCCACTGTATTATTTTCTGGGGTTATTTGAAATGAGTTTGGGGATAGCTCTTTTCAAATTAAGCACAAACCCTCGTGTTAGGATCAGGTGATTGGGATCGGTGTAGTGCTCCTTAAATTATGCCAATAGGCATTGGTGTATTGTCATGTAAGTGGATAAGACCCCATTGACAAATGACCTCTAGATTCTGTCAAGTAAGTGGATAAGACCCCATTGACAGATCTACAAGAACTCTTAGCCATAGGTCACATCCTCGCTGAGGCTCTTGAGACGAAGCAGACTACTAGCAATACCTAGGAAGTCGACCCTTCGTCTAAACACATAGGAACCAAGGTATTATTTATTTATTACCTACAACGTATGTTGTTTACCTGTCTATTCAGTAATAGCTGTCATTTACCCTCCACCAATGGTGTGAATCAGCTATGTATATATCTGACAGGTAAGTTGAATGTATAAAAATGATATTGTTATGATACAATAAAGTTTTATACATACTTACCTGGCAGATATATACATAGCTATTACTCCGTCGTCTCCGACAGAAATTCGAATTTCGCGGCACACGCGGCAGGTAGGTCAGGTGATCTACCCCCCGCCGCTGGGTGGCGGGAATAGGAACCATACCCGTTTTCTAATTCATATTTTTTCTTCCAGCTGTCTCCTGAGGGGAGGCTGGGTGGGCCATTTAATTGTATATATCTGCCAGGTAAGTATGTATAAAACTTTATTGTATCATAACAAAATCATTTTTCAAGAAAATGTGACATTTTCCCATGAATGGGATTTACTTGGATTGTGATAGACTAATGTTGCAAGTAAATTTTTCATGTACTTGTCTTGATACTTCTAAATGTCTTTGAGGTTCAGAAAAAAAATTAATTAATTTTGATGTTATAGAAATTCTATTTGCTTATTTTGTTTATTAATTTTAAAACTATTGCGAGTTGCATTGCACACACGGATAAGAATAGGTTATGTGGTATGTCATGTCATCGTGACCTATGAACCACATGTGAAGTTCATGAGCTAAGCATTCCTTTCTCCAGTCAACCTGCTTTGCAAGCGGTTTATTGAGGTTATAAAGAACAATGATGAGTCGGCAGACGCGACAGGCATCTTCTAGACTGATGACGTTGTCACCAGCTTAAGAGTTACGTTACTTGCTGTAATAGATACGACTTAAGTATTTTCAAATTTTTTTTTTTTTTTTTTAAATTCTCCACCCACATGAGAAGAATGTCTGAGAAAAAAAAAAAGTACCAAAATTGAACAATATATTAGTTTCATGTTGGAAATCTGCATGATTGTAAATAAATATAATTGTTAAATTAAATATTCCTTATTCAAACTAATGAAAAAGGTTTCCATACAAATTCTATATATATTATTAGGCCTGTATAAGATTCATATAGGATTATTCCATAGATATACATTTTCACTTCTAGACTTCCTGACTTTAAAATCTATTTTATTTTATTTTATGTATTTATTATTTATTATTTATTATTATTATTTTTTTTTTTCATTGACTACGAATATAATCACCGGGACAGACAATATGTCAGTAGGTTTTGATATGTGTTTGAACTTTTAGCTTATTTGTCATTACTAAAGCGTTAAGTTAGAGTTCAATACGTTTATATATTTGGATATATAATTAACCTATGGGGTTACGTTTTGCTTATGATTTTATCGTGATTCCTTTATTATAATAATTTGTAACCCTTCCGACTTCTTACGGAGTGTATTATATTGACTCCACTTGTATCCATATTTATTTTATTTTTTTATTTATTTATTTATATATTTTTATATATATTTTATAAATTAATGGTTGGCTTGAATATGAAAAGTGTTCTAGCGGCGTACCGTATAAGGCTACTTGCAGTATCAATTCAAGATATGAATGATAAAGGTATTTAAAACCGCGAGAACCGCTATAATCCAGTTCGGATCCAATATCACAAGTTGTAACTCGTAAGACATTGACACTTTCTTATTTATCTCTTATTCTACCAAACCGATTGACTGGGTGATAAAATATGGTATTGGTTTTCATAATGGAACGGAATTCACACACGAGTTAAGGAGATTATTATTGATTTACACCACCCGAGTCAGATTATTATTGTGTGTTGAATTCCATGTTTACTGATTTAGCACTCATAAATATTCCTAACGCACTCCAATTGCGGGTGTTTGTTTTTAGTGCTATTAACTTCTATATAACGTGTCAAGGAACTATTAACACTAAGAAGTGTTTATTCCCCCCTTTGTCAGTCTCGTAATTCTGTTAATAATTCTAAGTATATTCTTTCAAGGATTGATTTGGCACAGGATAGGCTCTTAAACTGACAGGTATCCTAGTGTATCCCTTGTTTTCATGACACGTGTTACAATTAGTTATGTGCTTTTTATATCTGTAAGCATTGTAGGCCAGTAAAACAGTGATTAGGCTTTCTGTGACATAATAGGGAACCCTGGATGACGGAATGCAACCAGTTTAGGACGATTGGTATAGAAGAGATTATTATTACTACCTGGTCGTTAGTCACCTGCTGTGTTCTTCGGGTTTTCCTCGTCACGGACCTACATATAATATTACATTTGATTACATAATTCTGATACACATACTTTAAATATACTTTTGCTTTAGGGTTTCTGCTTGAAGTGTTTATTGTTTTTGCTTAGCTGGTGCTGACCCTGTTTTCGTTCGAAGTGTTTATTGTTTTGTTTATTGCTGTTGACTCTTGCTTTGTTCAGTTTGTAACAGTTCGGCGCTCCAACCCAGATATTCAATGCTCGCGATCTCTTGGGTTAAGGAATTTTCTTGTTTAGATACGGTTTTAACAATAGGCACGGATGTTTCTATATCTTTTAGTCTAATTAATGGTTCTTTGCTGTATGGTGCGGGATTGCGGGATAATGCGTCAGCTATGATATTTGCTTTCCCAGGTAGATATCTTATCTTGGCTCCAAAGACCTGAATGATCATTTGTCACCGAGTTCCTTTTGGACTGTGATTAAAGCCTTTGAAAAACTCGGTAAGTGACTCATGGTCAGTAAGGATTTTATCAGGATATCCGTAGATTATGAACTTAAAATGTACTAGTGAGTTAAAGATACCTAGCCCTTCCTTGCCTATTACTGTATATTTA
>NC_061094.1:764664-799664 GCF_015104395.2 Macrobrachium nipponense
TAAATATACAGTAATAGGCAAGGAAGGGCTAGGTATCTTTAACTCACTAGTACATTTTAAGTTCATAATCTACGGATATCCTGATAAAATCCTTACTGACCATGAGTCACTTACCGAGTTTTTCAAAGGCTTTAATCACAGTCCAAAAGGAACTCGGTGACAAATGATCATTCAGGTCTTTGGAGCCAAGATAAGATATCTACCTGGGAAAGCAAATATCATAGCTGACGCATTATCCCGCACCATACAGCAAAGAACCATTAATTAGACTAAAAGACATAGAAACATCCGTGCCTATTGTTAAAACCGTATCTAAACAAGAAAATTCCTTAACCCAAGAGATCGCGAGCATTATATATCTCGGTCGGAGCGCCGAACTGTTACAAACTGAACAAAGCAAGAGTCAACAGCGATAAACAAAACAATAAACACTTCGAACGAAAACAGGGTCAGCAGCAGCTAAGCAAAAACAATAAACACTTCGAACGGAAACAGGGTCAGCGGCTAAGCAAACAATAAACACTTCGAGCAGAAACCCTAAAGCAAAAGTATATGCAAAGTATGTGTATCAGAATTATGTAATCAAATGTAATATTATATGTAGGTCCGTGACGAGGAAAACCTGAAGAACACAGCAGGTGACTAACTACCAGGTAGTAATAATAATCTCTTCTATACCAATCGTCCTAAACTGGTTGCATTCCGTCATCCAGGGTTCCCTATTATGTCACAGAAAGCCTAATCACTGTTTTACTGGCCTGCAATGCTTACAGATATAAAAAGCACATAACTAATTGTAACACGTGTCATGAAAACAAGGGATACACTAAGATACCTGTCAGTTTAAGAGCCTATCCTGCGCCAAATCAATCCTTGAAAGAATATACTTAGAATTATTAACAGAATTACGAGTCTGACAGAGGGAATAAACACTTCTTAGTGTTAATAGTTCCTTGACACGTTATATAGAATTAATAGCACTAAAAACAAACACCGCAATTGAGTGCGTTAGGAATATTTATGAGTGCTAAATCAGTAAACATGGAATTCAACACAATAATAATCTGACTCGGGTGGTGTAAATCAATAATAATCTCCTTAACTCGTGTGTGAATTCCGTTCCAGTATGAAAACCAACACCATATTTTATCACCCAGTCAATCGGTTTGGTAGAATAAGAGATAAATAAGAAAGTGTCAATGTCTTACGAGTTACAACTCGTGATATTGGATCCGAACTGGATTATAGCGGTTCTCGCGGTTTTAAATACCTTTATCATTCATATCTTGAATTGATACAGCAAGTAGCCTTATACGGTACGCCGCTAGAACACTTTTCCACATATTCAAGCCAACCATTAATTTATAAAATATATATAAAAATATATAAATAAATAAATAAAAAAATAAAATAAATATGGATACAAGTGAAGTCAATATAATACACTCCGGAAGAAGTCGGAAGGGTTACAAATTATAATAAAAAAGGAATCACGATAAAATCAATAAGCAAAACGTAACCATAGGTTAATTATATATCCAAATATATATATGTAAAGATTTGAACTCTAACTTAACGCTTTAGTAATGACAAATAAGCTAAAAGTTTAAACACATATCAAAACCTACTGACATATTGTCTGTCCCGGTGATTTATATTCGTAGTCAATGAAAACTTAATAATAATAATAATAACTAAATAAATAAATAAATAAAAATGAATAAATAAAATAAAATAAAATAGATTTTAAAGTCAGGAAGTCTAGAAGTGAAAATGTATATCTATGGAATAATCCTATATGAATCTTATACAGGGCTAATAATATATATAGAATTTGTATGGAAACCTTTTTCATTAGTTTGAATAAGGAATATTTAATTTAACATAATTATATTTATTTACAATCATGCAGATTTCCAACATGAAACTAATATATTGTTCAATTTTGGTACTGTTTTTTTTTTTCTCAGACATTCTTCTCATGTGGGTGGAGAATTAAAAAAAAAATATATATATATATATCATTTGAAAATACTTAAGTCGTATCTATTACAGCAAGTAACGTAACTCTTAAGCTGGTGACAACGTCATCAGTCTAGAAGATGCCTGTCGCGTCTGCCGACTCATCATTGTTCTTTATAACCTCAATAAACCGCTTGCAAAGCAGGTTGACTGGAGAAAGGAATGCTTAGCTCATGAACTTCACATGTGGTTCATAGGTCACGATGACATGACATACCACATAACCTATTCTTATCCGTGTGTGCAATGCAACTCGCAATAGTTTTAAAATTAATAAACAAAATAAGCAAATAGAATTTCTATAACATCAAAATGAATTAATTTTTTTTCTGAACCTCAAAGACATTTAGAAGTATCAAGACAAGTACATGAAAAATTTACTTGCAACATTAGTCTATCACAATCCAAGTAAATCCCATTCATGGGAAAATGTCACATTTTCTTGAAAAATGATTTTGTTATGATACAATAAAGTTTTATACATACTTACCTGGCAGATATATACATAGCTATTACTCCGTCGTCTCCGACAGAAATTCGAATTTCGCGGCACACGCGGCAGGTAGGTCAGGTGATCTACCCCAGTGGCGGGAATAGGAACCATACCCGTTTTCTAATTCATATTTTTTCTTCCAGCTGTCTCCTGAGGGGAGGCTGGGTGGGCCATTTAATTGTATATATCTGCCAGGTAAGTATGTATAAAACTTTATTGTATCATAACAATATCATTTTTATACATTCAACTTACCTGTCAGATAGATATATACATAGCTGATTCACACCATTGGTGGAGGGTAAATGACAGCTATTACTGAATAGACAGGTAAACAACATACGTTGTAGGTAATAAATAAATAAAACCTTGGTTCCTATGTGTTTAGACGAAGGGTCGACTTCCTAGCTATTGCTAGTAGTCTGCTTCGTCTCAAGAGCCTCAGCGAGGATGTGACCTATGGCTAAGAGTTCTTGTAGATCTGTCAATGGGGTCTTATCCCCTTACTTGACAGAATCTAGAGGTCATTTGTCAATGGGGTCTTATCCACTTACATGACAATACACCAATGCCTACTGGCATAATTTAAGGAGCACTACACCGATCCCGATCACCTGATCCTAACACGAGGGTTTGTGCTTAATTTGAAAAGAGCTATCCCCAAACTCATTTCAAATAACCCCAGAAAATAATACAGTGGACCCCCCGTATTCGCGTTCTCCGGATTCGCGGATTTCTCTCGGGAACGTTTCCCTGCATTATTTGCGGTATTTTTCTATGAGAAATATCCACAAATTCCTGGTTTTTGTGATCAATTTCATCATAAAATGCACTTTTTGTGATAAAACTATTAAAAAAACCAAGTATGAAAATTTTTAGTGGTTTTTCTCAAGTTTTAACTAACGAAATAGGCTGTTTTTAGCGCTTTTATAGGGGTTCCAAACATTCGCGGATTCTAACTATTCACGGGGGGGTCTGGTACGCATCCCCCGCGAATATGGGAAGAACACTGTACACTTATGTTAAAATAAAAATTTTTTAATTCACTAGTTAAGGATCAGTGTCGGCTCCCTATCCCAGCAACGCATCCGTGGACACGTATAACAAAGAGAGAAGGATCTCTCATAGGCCCACTTGATCTCCTTCGTGCAAAGAGAAGTCAACACAGAGTTGCATCTCCCGTTATTACAGCTAATATGTCTCTCACGACATATTGTTATGGAAAGAACAAGAATTGTTAAAAGCTCGCACTTCAAGCGCTTTTAATTCTTAGCTGTTTGAAGGAATCCTCAAGTTACTCAAGAAGTGCTTTAGAGATTCCACTGTTCCAAAGAAGACCAGGGCTTTCTTTGAAATTGATCTCTTCTGGATAAAGCCCAGAGCCTGGCTTGCGCCTGGCTGGCGCCTGGCGCCTGGCTGGAGCCTCGCGCCTGGCTGGTGCATTTTGCTTGCCTGGCTGGCTCCACATGCCTGGCGCCTGGCTGACTTCTCCCCACTTGCTGGAGATTCGAGCTTGTTAAGAGTCTCGATGAAAACTGGCGATGTCCACCTCGGACACTTTATTTGCCTGATTTATTCGCCTCTAGCGCATCTGCGCCAGATTGGAGGCCTACTCCTTCTCCTCATCAGACAATGACAGTATTTATTTGGACTGTCTTGCTCTGGCGTCTTTACGCCTGTTTGGCATTTGGCGCCTGATTGGCACTACATTGTCCGAAAGTCTGAACATCCACAATCGCTTATCAGGAGAATGGAAAAGGGTGGAAGAAATTCTTTCACTTTGAGCTTATGGCCTCTGCAACAAGGGGAGGTAATTTTAGTCAGCTACATCCAGTAGACGATAGGAAATCCAATAGTCCGAGACACCAGTCTTCCTCCGAGGAGGATCCTACTTGATACTTCCGTTGCTAACGAGCACTCTTCCTACATGTTGATGAGTTTTCTCGTTGCAAAATCTTCCCTATCCTTGCACGAAGGCAGGGAAAGAGCCTGGAAGTCTAAGGAGAGACTGAGCTGAAATTGGGAGGATTCCTGATTTCTAGCTCTTTAGATATATCTCTACGAACCTTCTGGGAAGTAGTTTTGAGCCCTCATCGTATTCCAAAGACTCTGTCAGCAAACGTTTAAACCTTATCTTCTTTTGTAGATGACAACGTAAATACATTGCCTGGACAACGAATCCTTTATCTGAAAGTGTTGATCCAGGAATAAAAGGCTTCAGTTCTTTTGCCAAACATACCATGCTGGCAGGAACCCATTGCCAAGTCTTTGTAGAATTTGATTCCAGATTCCAAGCCCAAAATTTCACTCGTCCTTTTGGTCGTTTAGTACCAAGAGAAACATTGATGAGGAGCAGTTCCATTTTGTCAGAACACGGAATTTGAGGCCCAAATAGGATCCCATTGTAAGTATAAGATCTCCTAGTCTTGTCGTATAGAGGTATTGTATAAGATCCCGAAGATCTTAATGCTCTGCTATCTCCAATTCCCTTTATAGAGACAGAGTATAGCCTTTTACTGCGTTCTTTGATAGCAGATATATACAAAGGTGATTCTTCCCTCTGAAAGGGAAGAAAAAACCGCTATGTGGGTCACAGAGGTATCGGAAGAGGACAGTTTCCTCATTCCCTCTAGCACGATCTGCAGTAATTATATATCTTGTCCATGACTATTGTCATTTACCTTGAAACATCCTCTCATTCATGTCACTTCTGGTCAGTCTGCACGCAGACAGACTCAGAGTGGAGAGGTTGTTAAGGTCCATTTAAAATAGATGCTGAAAGAATATTCAGACTGTCTTGGAAAAGACTTCCAAAACCTGCTGTGAGAAGAACGTGACCTCTGTGAATCCAACCTCTCGAAGTCTAAAATGAGGCATAACGTATTATTCTCTCTTTCTTTGACGCCTTTTGTCTTACATTCTGTAAAGAGTTTATATTTTAGGGGAAAAAGACTAAATTTTATTCCCCTTTCTATAAAATAAAGATGGCGTATATTGCTACCTATCTCTTATATTCTTTCTTCCCGTCCTCGTGCCTGGGCAACGAGAGAATGGAAAATTCTATCATCGTTATTCTGCAATACAACAAATTATTATTATCCTATTCTCCTAATAAATGATCCAGGATCGAGGAGAATCATTCAAGATTCCTATCCTAGGACGTCAGGCCGTAATGTACGGTTCAAAGACTTGAAAGAGCCTCTCCCCCAATACTGAGAGCTCCTATGAGTCTTTTCCAGTACCAAAACATTACAAGGTCTCCCTTGTTATATGTTTACATAGGAGTAGGATAATATAACATCCTGTTAATAACAATGAAAGAGGCGCTGCATGGTTCAAGGGACTAGCCGAAACGTGCAATAAAAAAGGGGTTGCCAAGGTCTTTCTAAAACCTGCACCCAGATTAACTTATGAGTCCGATATATTTTCTATCACTTGTCTCATAAGGTTGAGGAAAGCGAGAGACCTCTAAAGATATCGGTTCTCTTCACCATGTAAAGGTCTTTAAAGCAGAAGAACCCACTTATCCTGACACGTACTACGTTCGCCTGTGCAATATCTAGAATAATTGTCAGTAGAGGGTTGATCTGGCAAAGAAAGTTTCTCCCAAAACAAATCCTCTTGCCAGGAAAGAAGTCGCTCACGCGACCACTATATTACCTGACATGAGAAGTCTGTTCTTGTTAGAGACTTCCGCAATTTCAGTTAATCCTGACAAGGGCCACGGCCGCCTGTGCGACAACTTGTGTCCCTGTCAGGAAAAAACTGATCTTGTGCCAGTTCTCAAAGAGGAGACTCATGGAAAGTTTATCTCAAATTACTGAGAAATTGGAGATCCTGATGTCTTGCGCCTGGTTGGCGCCTCGCGTCTGGCTGGCGCTCCGCGCCTGGCTGGAGCTACGCGCCTGGCTGGCGCTTCACACCAGGCTGGCGCCTAGCGCCTGGTTAAAGCCTGGCTGGAGCCTATATGGCCCATTGCTTGCAACCTGGTTCAGGAAAATGTCAATATCAAAATAAGAAGAGGTGCTGTAAGAATCCTATAATTCTACAGTACTTTCATAGTTGGATGTTACTTCTCAATTTTCCTCTAATTCGAGTATGTCGGAAGGGGAATTATTCATTCCTCGGTTAATTTCCGTATCTCCCCCCCCCCCCTTTTTCCCGAAAGAGAAGGACTACTCCCGTGCGAGGGACTGAGTAACTTCCCAGCTCTAAGTAGGGAAGCATAATTTGCTCTAAGGTATATCCATTAACTAATTATTTTCTAGTTGGAGCCAGGCGCTTATGATTCCTTATGGCATGGTTCGAGGAAAAGGAAGCAGTCTACAGGAAGACTGTTCGTCTTCTACCTTGCTAAGAGATCTATGAAGAAGACTTCTCGCAGTTTCTCACAACTCTTTGCAATAAAAGTTAGACATACAATTATCATCTTCGATCGAGGTTCTCACGGACACGCAAATTCTTGCATTGCTTTTAGCTAATAACTCGCTAAAACGAGAAATATTTTGGATGGTGCTCTTGGCTTATTGCACCAGGCTGGTGCTTCTGGCGCAATTTGCGAAAGGCTGGCGCAACTTGCGCCAGGCTGGCGCTCTTGCGTCAGGCTGGCGCCTCCTACTAATTATCTATATGTTATGTGCCAAAACATCTGTCTCTTTATGGTACCCGACATCCTTTCATATGTTAAATCCGTTCTGATTATGAAAAACTTTTATATACGTAGTATAATCCATTCAGGGAAACCATTTCCCAC
The DNA here is from genome assembly GCF_015104395.2 of Macrobrachium nipponense. NCBI lineage: Eukaryota > Metazoa > Arthropoda > Malacostraca > Decapoda > Palaemonidae > Macrobrachium > Macrobrachium nipponense. The sequence goes on from NC_061094.1 coordinate 771,933, forward strand.
TAAGAGAATGTTTCCCATCCGACTCATACAACTTCTGCGCAATATCCGATTCTAAATACGGTTGTGTCCTTTCTCGAAAGACTTGACCATACCGTAGTCTTGAAGTGAATCTCTATTACATCTCTCTTCTCACTAAGTATGTACTCTAATAAGCCATGCTTTCGTAAGTATGAGTGCATTAAATAATATAATGTTCTGCTGCATTAGAATCCTTTAATCATGTTACCTACGGTAAAAAGCATTGAAAGGTTGTAATATCTTCCTTATTGAAAGCTTGCTAACAAAAGGCAGACAATATTTTATTTATGATAGCTTCTGTATTCCCTCAATCCGAGGCCAAGACCACGATTGTAGGGAAGAGATACGGTTAGTTATCCCATTCCGCAGGAGAGAGAGCTGTAAACGACCGCTCACGACTGAGAACAAGACGGTACTGCGTTGGTCTCAAAGCGAAAGCAGCCTCCGTTAGCCGTCTGGCCTTCTCTTTCCAGAGTTGCCAGTTACTCAATTAAAATAAAGGAATCTTATAAAATTATTATCGAACTTCAGGAAGTTCTTCTATAAGCATAATTAAACGAACGAGACTTCGACAAGTCTAGAAACTAAATAGGTGTCGTCTAAACAATCCTTTTAAACATATTCCTTCCTAGGAAAGTCCTAGAAGGGTACTGGTAATTCATGGAAACCTTCTAACACGAAGAAAAATGTTTCTATCCTACTCTCAATTCACCAATAAAGATATGCTTCTCCGATCACTTCTCGAAGACACGATAGCATCATATAACTCATACTCTAGCGTAATAGAATCCTCTATAATACTGTTACATTAAGGTAAACCGTATTAATTTAGGAAATTTTGTAAGGATTTCACTTGACCATTATAGCATAAAATTCGGTATGTGTATATGTCTTGCCATACCGTAGTCCTAAGGCGACTTGTCCTAAGCATGGTAGGAGCTAGAAGCTTTAAAGTCATACATATATGCTTTATCACTCAACGAGATCCATATAATACATTCGATTGACAAATAATCTAAATCGTTCTCATCAGAATAGATATATATCTAAAAATGCACCGATGGGGAATTTTATGTTGAATTAACAATTCCATACCCCCATGGGATAGCGCTCCCGTCTAATTGCGAATAAATGTTTGAACAATGACTTTACCACAAATGTTATCGAATGATCTCTAATATTAGAAGGCGCTAAATCGTCGCCCGATTCGAAAGGTGGATCGATTAATGTCATTCTCATTTTAAATAACTCTACCAGAAGGCATTATACGAGGATCTTCGTCAATTTCATTCATTCGAAGTTCTCCTATCCATCGTGGAACAGTAGGCAGTCTGGGACGCTCTACAGAACCTGCCGAGGGGACGCCTGACTGGTGGGGATTCCCCGAAACCTCCTTACGGTTTTCGACATTCCTTCTCCTCTGGGCTTGTGAGCTTGGAAGAGGTCTAGACCTGAGAGCGAGACAGAGCCGATCAGACGCACCCTCCATTGTAATGGGGGAACACTATATTCACTTCTTACGTTCTAAGAGTTCGCATTTGAACTATATCCAACGTCTACAATTTACAAATATGATATTGTAGATTCTGCGGAGTAAGAAGGTGATGAGGATGCAACAACTACTAGTACTGTTACTACTATAATTGCTCGTTAACACAAGAGCTAATAAAGCTTCTAAAGTATAGTTACTTTTCTGACTTCCCCAACTAGGAAGAAAAATATACATTTCCTCAATCAAACTCTAACACTTATTTGTATTAATGAATAGATATAAGTAATTCCCTTTCATGAAAGTATAAGTAATTCACTTTCGTGAAAGTGCATGAGTGTCTGCCGAAAACTTCTGTAGTTACACGTCACTAATCTTCGAAATTTTCGAAGTTAATTTTATCAAAAAATTTAACAAAAGCGTATGCCGAACCAAAGATCCATTACTTCCCTGTAAAAGTTAGCCCAGACGATCGATGGCGATGAAACACGAAAATCCATCAGGAGGAACTGCAAACGTTGTTTACATTCCAAGCGACAGAAAAAATATGAATTAGAAAACTGGTATGGTTCCTATTCCCGCCACCCAGCGGCGGGGGTTAGATCACCTGACCTACCTGCCGCGTGTGCCGCGAAATTCGAATTTCTGTCAGAGACGACGGAGTAATAGATTTGTATATCTCTGACAGGTAAGTTGAATGTATAAAAAACTTAAAGTTTATATAGAAATTAGTTACATAGTGATTCTTTCGTTGCATCGCCTGCCTATAAATAGTTTTAAAAATTAACCTCAGAGGATGCGCGCGAGAAATTTGAATATGAAACCTTTGTTGGGGGCACATAGGATCGGATAGTATCACAGCTTAATTTCAGTTAGCATAGAGAAATACAGAATCATGATTAATATTCTCTTTGACTCTTATGTTGCCTGGCAATCTTAAAAACAGCTCCGTTTCACACTTCTGTCTAGTAACTTACTACCAGTAATATCGAATTTTCTTTGGGATTCGTATTGATATCTGTTTATTTTTTATAATTATGGATATTTTTACAGTCATCACAGACCTAGATAGGTTCACTCATTGTTAATGCCATGGATAAAAAAGTTTGTACCGCTGACTCTTTTGAATTCCATAAAAAATCAGTGAATTCATGTGGGTTAAGTCTGGTCTTAATGGCTTCCTCCCCCCATGTATTTGGATGTCGTCTGAATTTACTTTGCCCTCGTGACAAGTATAATTTCACTTGCAGGTTGATTAATGGAACCTGGTTACAGTATCCTGCAGTACGAGAGTTTCACATCGCAACTTCAAAAAAATCGTTCGTTGCAGCGGACGACTACAGTCAAGTAACAACCGCCTACAATGTGAAAGGAATTTCTTGGACTTCTTCAACCGACACCGTATCCCGTCGTTAATCTCGTTTTAATGCGGAATGCTCCGGCGGCTGTCGGAAATCGACTACAAAAGGGACATACTTCCGACAATTACGACCCGAAGGATATTCAACTCTACGTTGCTGGCGAAGGACTCGTGCTGGGGATGATTTTATTCATCGCGAACGTATTCGTGTGGCGTAGCATGCAGAGAACAAGTATGAGGCCGAAACAGAACGTTGGAACCCGCCAGGCAATTTTCCCCTTGTTTTAACCATATGGAATTGGCCATTTCATTTGGCTATAGGTGGTTGTCTGGAACTGTGTAATGGACGAAAAGTTGTTCGAACGCTAGTTAAATGTGTAGTAGTATAACCTCGGTCATGTATCCTATATATATAATATATATATATATATATATAATATATATATATATATTATATAATATATTATATTATATATATTATATATATATATATAGTAAAATAATGTATCTATATATAGATATATATATATATATATTATATATATATATATATATATATATATATATATATATATATATATAGTATCATGTATCCTATATATATATATATAAAGTATCATGTATCCTATATATAAATGATCGTAAATAACAGAATCGAAATATATCTTTGCGTGTACGCAATAGGAATCTATTTAAAGTGCACATATATTAATCATAATTATATGAATCCATATACATATGTATAAAGAAATCAGGTAGCCTATAATCAATCTGTTACCTTTTATCTTACCAATAACTGCAGATATATAACAGTTAGCATAAAACTCAACGAATCAATTAGCATAAACATTAAATAAATTTATCAATTCATATATGAAATTTTTATCAGTTAAAATATGATTTTTATCATGTTATCAGAATATATTAGTATTTTCTGTAGCATATGTATCTTAATGAGATGAAGTGAAAAACTGTATCAGTATATATCACGTGATCACTATTATTTACGAATATCATATGCATATTATGTCTAATATCTTATTACTTGAATCTGTATTTGTGTACACCATGAATTTTGTTTACTTATAAGTACATTCTATTATCTATATATATTCACATAGTGTCTGTATCACACTCCTATAAGTCAAATGCAAGTCAAGTTTAAGTATATTCAGTGGTTGGTTTTGGTAGCTGACCGAGCTTTTATGTAATGATTACATAATAAAAATATGGAATGTTAGTCCATATATATAAAAGACTAAAACTAAAGAGGTCAACCAGATTGCTTGCAGGAATGTGATCAGACTAGAGACGCTAAAGATGACGTATACAATAAAGTATGTAGGCTAAGTTGACATGCCGTCACCTGTAGTCATTCATTTGTTTTGAAACATTAGTCCAAGCTCCCTGCTTGAGACAACTACTGCGACCTATAATTCAAATGGCCTACGTGATCTGTAGTGTGTCATTTTTTATTGTATGTTTGTATGTAACAATGTCATCTGATTGTATGTTCGTATGTTCGAGCTACTGTCTGCTCCTTTATGACTGGTAACCGAGATGGTAGTGGAGGAGAATAGAGTTAGCTATCGTCATTAGAAGACCTGTACCTCTTTACCTAAGCTTTATCATGTAGAGAGAGTAGAATTAGCCATCATCATTGGCAGAAGCGATCAAGCTATCGTCATTAGAAGACTTGTACAATCCTACTTGATCTTCACCATGTAAATTCAGAGAATATAAGTATTTTTGTACTTCGTGGTTTCTACTAGATCCTCACATCAGAAGGAAATCATCATGAGTTTAACACATCGTCGTCATAACCAAAAAAGATAATACCGACTTCGTAAGTGATCTACAAACCCCAAGACACTCCAATGAATATGGAAGTGAAATACCAACCGACTTAGCGTAAGATTATCGCAAGTCTAACATTACCTCATAGGGCGCCTTATTATACAAGGCAACAACAAGGCAACAGCCCTAAAATATACTTAAGGTAGTGATCAGGCAAAAACTGAATTGTACTTATACTGTGACACATCAATCCTATTCTGGAGCGACAAATTGACTTAACACTAAATGAAGTTGCAACTGCTGCTCACATTATGAATATTTAACTTCAATAAGGTAGAAGATATGGAGCTAGTTCTCATGCACTAGCCTATCCATTATGTCACAGAGGACCTTGTGTTCCTTGACAAAGTTTCTAAAATTCATAACACAAAAGGTTAATTTTGCCTCTTCCAGGCATAACCTTCACAAATACATCTAGGTTTTCTAAAACCACAAAACAAAAGTTAACTTTGCCTTCAAGTTTAACCATGGGCAAAGGCATTATAAGTTTCTAAAAAATCAAAACACAAAAGGTTAACTTTGCCTCTTTCAGGCTTAACCTTCACAAAAACAATCTAGGTTTTCTAAAACAACAAAACCAAAATTTAACTATGTCTTCAAGCTTAACCATTGGCAAAGACAGGTAGGTTTTCTAAAACCACAAAACAAAAGGTTGATCTCTGCCTTTTCTAGGGTAACTTTTGACTACATCTGTTTTTATTAAAACCACAAAATCAAAAGTTAACTTTGCCTCTTACAGCATTTACCTTTGACAAAGATGTTCACGGTCTCTAAAAGGATGATAAAAATGTTGTAGGTTTAACCTTTAAATTTAAATGCCCGGCAGGATAGAGAAGTTTCCTCTTTTTCCTGCCCCAAAGTGGTTAAATTGGAATTCTTACAGGGAACTGTAAAGCATAGCCTTAACCCTTAAACGCCAAAGCGGTAAAAAAAAAATGTCTCCCGTGTGCCGGAGACGTTTCAGAGTGAGCGCGGAAGCGGAAAAAATATGTTTTTCAAAAAATCACAGTGCGCTTAGTTTTGAAGATTAAGAGTTCATTTTTGGCTCCTTTTTTTGTCATTGCCTGAAGTTTAGTATGCAACCATCAGAAATGAAAAAAATTATCATTAACATATATAAATAATGCGATATATGATAGCGCAAAAACGATATTTCATATATAATTGTATTCAAATCGCGCTGTGCGCAAAACGGTTAAAGGTAACAAGTTACTTTTTTTTTCGTTGTAATGTACACTAAATTGCAATCATTTTGGTATATAACACATTGTAAAACAATAAAAGCAACACAGAGAAAATATTATCACAAAATAATGCATGAATTCGTAACGCGCGGACGTAAACAAATATTTTTTTCAAAAATTCACCATAAATCTAAATATTGTCCTAAAGACTTCCAATTTCTTTCAAAATGAAGACAAATGATTGAATATTACTATACTGTAAGAATATTAGCTTACAAATGCAGTTTTCGACCATATCTGACGAGTTAAAGTTTGACCGAAGAAAAAAAAATGTTGAATTTTTTTTTATATATTTTTTTTTTATATGCAATTATTTTGGAAATAAGAAAAGCTACAACTTTCAAATATTTTTCGTTTTATTCTACATGGAATTGCGCACATTTTTATATATAAAACTCTATGAAATGCCTAATATGAAACGGAGCAAATATTTCGAGAATGGGACTTACGCATTTTGGAGATTTGTGGCAGAGAATCCGCGCGCGGAGGGAACGAAAGTTTTTTTTTTAATTCACCATAAATTTAAATATTGTGCTAGAGACTTCGAATTTGTTTCACGATGAAGATAAATGACTGAATATTACTAGACTGTAAGAGTTTTATCTTACAATTGCGTTTTTCGACCATTTCGGTAGAGTCAAATTTGACTGAACGTGGTTTTTTTTCTATTTATCGTGATTTATATGCAAATATTTCGAAAATGAGAAAAGCTACAACCTTCAACTATTTTTTGTTGTTTTATACATGCGATTGCGCACATTTTCATATATAAAACTTTGTTACTGCTAATTTAAAATGGTGCAAACATTACCACAATCGCACGTATGATTATTTTGGAAGAGTTACCGCGCGGACGTAAAGAAAATGTTATTTTTTTCATAAATTCACCATAAATCGAAATATTGTGCTATAGACTTCCAATTTGTTGCAAAATGAAGGTAAATGATTGAATATTACTAGAATATAAGCGTTTTAGCTTACAATTGCGTTTTTCGACCATTTCGGTAGTCAAAATTGACCGAAGGTTGAAAATGTAACTTATCATTTTTTATATGAAAATATTTTAAAATTGATAAAAGCTACAACCATGGGTTGTTTTTAGTTGTATTGTGCATGAAATTGCGCACATTTTCATATATAAAACTTTATGTAACAGCTAATTTAAAATGGTGCAAACATTACCACAATTGCATGTATGATTTTTTTCGGAAGAGTTACCGCACGGACGTAAGGAAAAAGTTTTTTCATAAATTCACCATAAATCGAAATATTGTGCTAGAGACTTCCAATTAGTTGCAAAATTAAGTTAAATGATTGAATATTACTAAAATATAAGAGTTTTAGCTTACAATTGCGTTTTTCGACCATTTCAGTAGAGTCAAATTTGACCGAAGGTTGAAATTTTGGCACTTATCGTTATTTATATAAAAATATCTCAAAACTGATAAAACCTACAATCATGAGTATTTTTTTGTTGTATTCTACATAAAAATTCGCACATTTTCATATATAATACTCTATGTAACGGCTAATTTAAAATGGTAAAAAAATTATGTCAAAGTGACGAAATAATTTCCGAGATGTGTCACAGATACTTTTTAGTGCGGCAAGAAAGAAATTCGCGCTTGCGCGCCTGCATAACGATTGTAAACAAAACAACACCTTGATCCGTGAACTCCCAGCATCCCCCAAGGCGCGTGATTCAAGAGTTTTTGGCTGGTAGGCCTAAGTATTTTTCCGCGAATTTTTTAAAAAACTTTTGTATGTCGACGTAAAATACGTCCAGTCGGCACCCGAGACAAAAAATGTCGACGTAAAATATGTCCAGTCGGCGTTTAAGGGTTAACATCACCCTCAGCTCTAAGGCAGAAAGCTAAAATAGCAGTCCCTTTACACCAGTTTAAAGAAGGTTGCTGACAATAAATTTACTTATTAACCACTGCTAAATAAAAGGTTTTACAGTAAACTCAGATAAAAGTTTAGACCCACATCTAAACTCAAGAGAAACTGATATAGAGATGAAAGGGCTTCAATCTCAACACCTTACAGTGCTGGTCCTCAGCAAGATCTAAAAGTACTTGATGCAATACCAAGGAAAGTATGTATGGAACGATAACTTTGGAAGTAGACAGTGAAAAGTCTTATCTCCTCTACACAGAAGACATTGACATCTACAAGGTTCCCAGTGCTGAAAATTCCTCCAGAATGGTACCCTCAGCAACACACAGACCACTCTGCTTCTGACCCCAGGCCCTGGTAGTTTTAAATTAAGGACAGATCCTATGATAACTTGAAAATCTTATTATTGGGAGGGGACATTCTAACATCTCCAAGCAGTTAAGGAGATGCCTACGTCAATGGAACTGTAAGGAATTGTGTAGTAGAGTTATTTCTTCTCAACGGAATAATGAGACATCTACCAAGAGCATTGGAAATTCTGAAAAGTTTTGTCCTGAGGTTACAAGGGCTCTACAGGAGACTAAGTAATTCTTGAACATGAAATTGCTCAATATAATTAAGAGTAGATACAAGGGGCAGGTCTATGAGTCTGAATTAGGCAAAATTTAAAGGAAACATCCACTGCTAAAGCCTGAGGGCCAACAAAGTAGTAGTAACCATTTGGATGTCCCTTCCCTGTTCATCTACATGCTAGGAAGCTAAATGAGTGCTCCTTAAATCTACACCAAGTGCCAAACTTACGGATGTCAAGGCCCTTGTTCTTCCTAAATCCCCAATTGCTAAAACACTGTCCTTCCACAGAATGGATGATCAAACCAATATGTTGTTTCATTTCACTCAAAGCAGCAAATTTCCCACAAAGACTTTGTTTCTGACCGGGAATAAACCTGCTAAGCATCCTGATGTCTTTCCATTGCCCTGACATCTAAAAAGTTTTACCAGGTGTAGTTTGACCATTCTATGTTGCATGAACGTGTAATGACACTAGTTAAACTCTGTGTTGCATGACAGAGGGAAAAGACCAAAACTTGGACTTCGGTTTAAGAACCAAATGGACGATTCCTGGTTACAGTGTCCCTCCTACAGTCCTGGAGCCAAAATTGGTTCTAGATTACTTACAAATTTCATGAAAGTTATTTGCAAGTCGAAATTCTTACGCTGATTATCTGAAAATAACCAGTAAGGCCATGTTTCCTAATGAGGAAAAGCCCTTACCATATAGGAAGTTTCTTTCAGGTCTAAAATCTTCAAGCAGCAATGCCTATTCATCTTCACCGACAAGTATGCATAATTAAATATCATCCCCACATCACTAGATAAGAATGGGGATATAAAAAATTAATATAATGCATATAAATTGGGCCAGAAGAAGCAACAGGTCCTTGGCCTTTGGAATACTGTTGACAGAGTGGGCCAAGTTGAATCACTGATTCAGTAGAAGTGTCTTGCTCCTAAAGTCGACACCATCTACCAATGGGCAAAAAGTCCCTGACATAACTTATAGAAGGCTGCACACTAACCCAAACAAAGTGCACAGAACAGCAACACCTTCTGGTAGAAACCTCTTGAAGGAACTTGCATGACTGTGGATGTATGGTAAGTGGAACACATTTGCATATGTACCACTAGTCTGACCATTCTTTCGAAAGGCACTAAAACGAAGCTAGAAAACCAACAATTATATGGGCAGACACCAGAAAGAATCACAACTGCCCTTCACTGTCTCCACCATATAACATACTGGTCCTAAGTCTCTCCATGCATGTTAGGAAGTTGCAACTGTCCATATCCCAGAACCTGAATCTGCACTTATCCCCGAAAGGTATAAAATAAGACTACCAATAGATAATCCTGAGCTGCATAATCAGACAGGAAGCGAGAGTGTTCTCACTTCTTCCAAACAGAGTGAGTATAAGCATGAGGACATTACCCTGCAGCATCCGAAAAAAATTACTTATTTTAGTTACTTGTTTCCTCGCTAAAAGTCTCGCTGGGTTTGCGTCTCCACCTCTCTAAATATATCAGCGTGTCTGTCAGTCTCGAGTTCATTTCCCCACAGGAAAGAGAAAGACAGAAAGCGAACCTACCTCCTATTAAAGACGGTTAAAGGACCACTAAACTTTGTACAGCAAAAGTCAGCCTTCGGTTCTCCGCGACTTTAAAAGACAAGACAAGCCAAGGCAGACACAAAGGGAGATTGTGTCCGAGGACGAGAAAAGTTATGAAATGCTCTCAAACTGGAGAAAGCGTTGGTTCTCTTCTCCATTATTTAGTGTGCCAAAATACGCTAAGACAATTAAGACATATTGTCCATGTGGCCTCTATCCTCAACAAAATGAGGCCCAAAAGAGTTCCTCCAACTGCATTCAAACTCTTCTTCCGTCAGCGGGTGACGGGAGGAGACAGCTGCCGACAGGAAGTAAACAAAGAGCTTAAAGGATTGCTCATTCTCCACAACCCTTGGCGACAAAAAGCAACACTTGTCGATAAGAGGTGACAGCAGCTGAGAGCTATATCGAATCCACCACGACTCATTGAGAGCAAGACAGTTTAAGATACTTGGGACTCGGCCAAGTCCGCACTCAGCACAAGTCAACTGCGTTCACACGATGTATCAGACCAAATTATCGTACCAAATCTCTTCAAATTATCGTATTTTGATTAATAATAATTTATTGTACAGAAGGTCAAATTACCGTACTCGTACGATAATTATCGTATGTCTGGGAACCCTGGTCCGCAATCGAGTCGACAGAGGGAGTGAGAAAAAGAGGCGCCAAAAGTGGGAGGCGGTGGGAGAGGAGTTACAACAACGCTCCCGCCTCGTCCGAAAGCGATCATACATACTTGAAAGCATTCCTATATGAAACCAAGTTAAAAACCTCTGAAGCTAGAATATCTAACTCAGCGAGAACTTTTGATACTACTACACAGTGTCGACTTGAAGAGAAACATTAATCGAGGCAGTAGTAAGAGATTTGCCGATAGCCGAAGAGGAAGCAACGCAAAGAACAAACAAGCATTACAAAGAAAAAGGAATATGCTAGCATACATGAATTTAGAATAACCAAAACATGAGAGATAACTAACCCTCTTACGCCGGAGCCCTAAAAATCAAAACGTCTCCCGTATGCCGGGCCTGGTTTGGAGTGAGCGCGGAAGTGGAAAAAATAATTTTTTCAAAAAATTACAGCGCGCGTACTTTTGAAGATTAAGAGTTCATTTTTGGCTCCTTTTTTTGTCATTGCCTGAAGTTTAGAATGCAACCATCAAAAGAAATGAAAAAAATAATAAAAATAATATCATTATCATATGTAAATAATGCGATATATGGTAGCGAAAAAAAAAAATTCATACATAATTGTATTCAAATCACGCTGTGCAGAAAACGGTCAAAGCTAACCAGTTATTTTTTTTTTGCGTTGTATTGTACACTAAATTGCAATCATTTTGATATATAATACATTGTAAAACAATAAAAGCAACACCGGAAAAATATTATCACAAAATGATGTACGAATTCGTTACGCGCGGACGCAAAAAAATATTTTTTTCAAAAATTCACCGTAAATCACAATATTGTTCTAGAGACTTCCAATTTGTTTCAAAATTAAGACAAATGATTGAATATTACGATACTGTAAGAGTTTTAGATTAGAATTGCAGATTTCGACCATTTCGGACGAGTTAAATTTGACCGAATGTCGAAATTTTAATATATATATTTTTTCATATGCACATATTTCGAAGATGGAAAAAGCTACAACCTTCAATTATTTTTTATTGTATTCTTCATGAATTTGCGCACATTTTGATATATGAAACTCTATAAAAAGGCTAATATGAAAAGGAGCAAATATTGGGATAATGCCATGTACGTATTTCGGAGACTTGCGGCCGCGAATCGGCGCACGGAGTGAAGGTAAATATATTTTTCAAAAATTCACCATAAATCACAATATTGTTTTAGAGACTTCAAATTTGTTTCAAAATGAAGAAAAATGACGGAATATTACTAGGCCGTAAGAGTTTTAGCTTACAATTGCGTTTTTCAACTATTTCGGTAGAGTCAAATTTGACCGAACGTGGTTTTTTTTCTATTTATCGCGATTTATATGCAAATATTTCGAAAAAAGAGAAAAGCTACAACCTTCAATCATTTTTAGTTGTATTCTACATGAAATTGCGCACATTTTCATATATAAAACTTTATGTAACAGCTAATTTTAAATGGTGCAAACATTTCAACAATCGCACAAAAAAATTCTGATTTTTTCGGAAGAGTTACCGCGCGAACGTAATTTTTTTTTTCATAAATTCACCATAATCGAAATATTGTGCTAGAGACTTCCAAGTCGTTGCAAAATGAAGGTAAATGATTGAATATTACTAGAATATAAGAGTTTTAGCTTACAATTGCGTTTTTCGACCATTTAGGTAGAGTCAAAGTTGACCGAAAGTTGAAATTTTTGCACTTAACGTTATTTATATGAAAATATTTCAAAACTGATAAAAGCTACAACCATGGGTTGTTTTTTGTTGTATTGTGCATGAAATTGCGCACATTTCCATATATAAAACTTTATGTAACGGCAAATTTAAAAGGGTGCAAACATTAGGATAATCGCACGAAAAAATTTATCGGAAGAGTTATCGCACGAACGTAAGGAAAAAGTTTTTTCATAAATTCACCATAAATCGAAATATTGTGCTAGAGACGTCCAATTTGTTGCAAAATGAAGGCAAATGATTGAATATTACTATAATATAAGAATTTTAGGTTACAATTGCGTTTCTCGACCTTTTCTGTAGAGTCAAAGTTGACCGAAGGTTGAAATATTTGCACTTATCGTTATTTATCTGAAAATATTTCAAAATTGATAAAAGCTACAATCATGAGTATTTTTTAGTTGTATTGTGCATGAAATTGCGCACATTTTCATATATAATACTTCATGTAAAGGATAATTTAAAATGGTGCAATAATTATGTCAAAGTGACGAAATAATTTCCGAGATGTGTCACTGATACTTTTTAGTGCGATAAGAAAGAAATTCGCGCTTGCGCGCCTGCGTAGCGATTGTAAACAAAACAACGCCTTGATCCGTGAACTCCCAGCATCCCCCAAGGCGCGTGATACAAAAGTTTTCGGCTGGTAGGCCTATAAGTATTTTTCCGCGAATTTTTAAAAAAACTTTTTTGAGCCGACGTATGATACATCCAATCGGCATACGGGAGACATTTTGACTCGACGTTTAATACGTCCAATCGGCGTAAGAGGGCTAAATGTGTAAAACTCGCTACAGATACATTATCATCTCAATAAAATGTCTATACCTATACGTATCATATATTATTAAGCCTATGCATGCTAACTCCTCAAACTAGGTGTTGAAGACGACAGAATGCGCCTACGGAGGGAGCATCAACACTTACCGAAATGGTAATTATGTTAACTCTTTAACGGTCCTTTGGCGAACGCTTTAAAAGAGATTCAGACCATGAAAAGGGCGAAGTAGGTATTAGAGGGCACACAATCCCATCGTCCCGAGAACCGGGCAGCGGACGTTTCCAACTGTCGAATGGGGAGCAGAAGGCAGAGCTACAAAGGAAATCAATACTAGCCTACTAAAATGCTTAGTCTGAGCAGGGATAGCCTGACAGGTTTAAGTCCTGATCTAACTAATTGCTTTCGCAATCTATTAGTTCCAGTCTTTCCTATATCTGACATATTCAGGCATAAATTTCTCAAAACAAATCCCTACATTCTTCACATCTAGTAGTTCCAAAATCACACTCTGTACCCCTGCCAGTACAAAGGAATGTAGATAAACATGATATTGTTATGATACAATAAAGTTTCATACATATTTACCTGGCAGATATATACTTAGCTAAGACTCCGTCATCCCCGATAGAAATTCAAATTTCGCGCCACTCGCTACAGGTAGGTCAGGTGATCTACCGGCCTGCCCTGGGTGGCAGGACTAGGAACCATTCCCGTTTTCTATCATATTTTCTCTCTTCCACCTGTCTCCTGCGGGGAGGCTGGGTGGGCCATTAATCGTATATATCTGCCAGGTAAGTATGTATGAAACTTTATTGTATCATAACAATATCTTTTCATACAATCAACTTACCTGTCAGATATATACTTAGCTGATTGGCACCCTTTGGTGGAGGGTAAGAGACAGCTAATATGGAATAGACAGGTAAACAACATATGTTGTAGGTATAAAAGAAAAACCTTGGTTCCTACCTGATAGGTGGTAGACTTCGTGGCTGTTGCCCGGTAGTCTGCATCACCTCAAGACTTTAGCGAGATATGTGATCTATGGCTAAGAGTTCTTGTGGGTCTGCCGATGGGGTATGAACCGCTTACTCGGCAGAGCCTGAAAGGACTTTGTCAATGGGTACTGGACCACTTCTATGACAATACACCTTATGAAGGAGCACACAACCAATCCCGACCACCTGATCCTAACCACCATGTTAGTAGAAAGAATTGTTCTGAGTTATCCCCAAACTCATTACAACAACCATAACTCGAAAACACAATACGCATACATACATAAAATTCCCAAAAAAATTTTTTTTACCATACTCCTCCAAAAAGATATCACAAGAGTTCCTTACTGAACAACAGTGACTGGCCGCCTGTGCAGCATCGAGCCCTCTTTGTCAGCAGAAATTTAGAACATATCTAGTAGAAGGTATGTACAAAGTTAAGGATTGGTGTTGGCTCCCGTACCCAGTATCGTATCCGCCGATACGAATGGACCCAGAGAAAAACATTTCTCGTAGGTCACGCGAACGTCTTTCAGATAGTGAGATGCAAATACCGAGTTGCACCTCCAATATGTCGTATCAAGGATTTTCTTTAGTGACATATTCTTCTGAAAAGCGAGAGACGTCGCCACTGCTCTTACCTCATGAGCCTTCACTCTTAAGAGTGGAAAAGAGTCGTCAGGACAGAACTTGTGAGCATCTGTAATGACGCTCCTTACGAAGAAAGCTAACGCATTCTTTGACATGATTCTTGTGAGGTCTTTAATCGAACACAAAAGACCTTGTCTAGAGCCTCCCATTTGTTTCTTCCTGTGCAAGTAGAACTTCAGGGCTCTTACAGGGCAAAGAGACCTTTCTGCTTCTCTACCAACGAGACTTGAAAAGCCTTTAATCTTGAATCTCTTGGGCCAGGGATTTGAGGGGTTTTCGTTTTTCGCTAGAAAAAGTGTTCTAAACGAGCAGAAGGCCGAGTCTCTGTTGAATCCGACTTCATCTTCTAGGGCATGAAGTTCACAAATTCTTTTGGCTGTCGCCAGAGATAAGAGAAACAAGCATTTCCTTGTTAAATCCCTAAACAAAGCTAAATGAGGCGGCTCGAATCTTTCAGACGAAAGGAACTTGAGAACCACATCAAGGTTCCAGCTGGGAGGAGCTGGTTCTCTAGACTTTGTGGTCTCAAACGATCTAATAAGATCGTGTAGATCTTTATTGTCAGCAAGCTCTAGGCCTCTTATTTCCGAAGACTGCCGAAAGCATGCTTGTGTATCCTTTTATAGTAGATACAGACAAGTGAGAGTCCTCTCTCAGGAACAAAAGGAAATCAGCGATTTCGGTTACAGAGGTACTGGAGGAGGACAACTACTTAGACTTACACCACCTTCTAAAAACCTCCCACTTAGACTGATAGACTCGTCTAGTGGAAGCTCTGCGGGCTCTAGCGATAGCGCTTGCAACCTTGTGAGAAAACCCTCTCGCTCTGACAAGTCTTTCGATAGTCGAAAGGCAGTCAGAGCGAGAGCGGGGAGGTTTTGATGTTACCTCTCGAAGTGTGGCTGTCTGAGAAGATCCATCCTTCTTGGAAGGGATCTGGGGAAGTCTACTGTCCACTCCAGCACCTCTGCGAACCAATCCTGTGCTGGCCAAAAGGGGGCTATCAGGGTCATTCTTGTTCCGTTGGACGTTACAAACTTTTTCAATACTTGCCTCAGGATTTTGAAAGGGGGAAAAGCGTACACGTCTACATGAGACCAATCTAGCAGGAAGGCGTCGACCACGAGAGCTCTTGGGTCTTCCACCACTGAGCAAAAGACTTCCAGCCTTTTGGAAAGGAATGTGGCGAACAGGTCTACATGAGGAGTGCCCCAAAGAGACCAAAGACTCTGACACACTTCTGAGTGAAGGGTCCACTCCGTGTGAAGGACCTGGCTTCTCCTGCTCAGCCTGTCTGCCCTGACGTTCCTTGTTCCCTGAACAAATCTCGTTAGGAGGGAGATGTTCCTCTGGGAGGTCCAAAGTAGCAGATCTCTTGCTATTTCGTATAGGAACAAGGAGTGTGTTCCTCCTTGTTTCCGAATGTAGGAAAGAGCGGTAGTGTTGTCCACGTTCACTTGGACCACACTGTTTGTCACAAATGGTTCGAAGAACTTTAGAGCCAAGTGTACTGCTAGAAGTTCTTTGCAATTTATGTGCCAGGACACCTGTGCTGCCTTCCAGGTGCCTGACACTTCTCTCGGTCCTAGTGTTGCTCCCCAACCCTTCTCCGATGCGTCTGAATATAACACTCGGCTTAGGTTCGGAACTTCCAGAGAGATTCCCTTGTTCTCTTTTAGAGGGGACAACTTTTAGAGGGGACAACGACCATTCCAGGTGTGGTTTCATTTCCATTGGAAGGAGAAAACTGTCGGAGAGAAGTCCCGTCTTCCAATTCCATGATCTCCTTAGGAAGAACTGAAGAGGACGAAGATGAAGTCTTCCTAAAGGAAAGAACTGTTCGAGCGAGGAAAGGGTCCCTAGAAGGCTTAACCATTCCCTCGCCGAAGTTCGTTCTTTCCCTAAGAAGAGAGAGACTTTCTCCAAGCCTCTCACGATTCTCTCTTGCGAAGGAAATACTCGAAAACCCCGAGAATCCATCTGAATCCCCAGATAGACTAAGTTCTGTCTGGGGATCAGCTGTGACTTCTCGAGGTTCATGAGTAGTCCCAACGACTTTATCAGGTTTAGGGTCAAAGTAAGGTCCTCCAAACACTGTCTCTCTGATCTGGCCCTGATGAGCCAGTCGTCCAGATACAGAGAGATATTGACGCCTTTGAGGTGAAGAAACCTCGCCACATTCTTCATCAGGTTTGTGAAGACCTGAGGAGCTGTGGACAGGCCGAAACACAAGGCCCTAAACTGAAAGATCCTTCCCCCCGTCATGAAACGGAGGTACTTCTTCGAAGAAGGGTGAATCGGGACATGAAAATAAGCATCCTGGAGATCCAGAGACACCATCCAATCTCCTTGCCGCAAAGCCACAAGGACTGAGGCCGAAGTCTCCATAGAGAACTTCTCCTTCAGAACAAACTTGTTTAGAGCGCTGATGTCTAAGTACTGGTCTCCAGCCTCCCGAGGCTTTTGTGACCAGAAAAAGACAATTGTAAAACCCCGGAGAGTTATGATCCAGTACTAATTCAATAGCTCTTTTGTCCCACATTTGATCCACCATCAGACGAAGAGTATCCCTCAGTACAGGGTCCCTGTATCTGGCTGACAGTTCCCGCAGAATAGTCGTTAGGGGAGGACTGTCCTGGAAGGGGATAAGATGTCCCTTCCTGATTATTGACATCGACGAGGCGTCCGAGTTTGTAAGTGTCCAGGCCTTTGCAAATTCGAGTAGCCTGGCACCTACTGGTGTTTGGAGGCTGGCTGTCTCATTTCCCTTTCTTAAAGGAACGGAAAGCAGGTCTACCTCTCCTCTCAGGGCCTCTCCTTTTTGAGGGAGCTCTGGAGGGAGGGCCTCCTCGAAAGGGCTGAATAGAAGAACTAGGTCCTTTCTTCTCAACCACAACAGGCAGTCTCTTCTTCCTTGCAGTCTGAAGGAGAAGATCTTGTGTCGCCTTCTCAGTCAGTGAGCGAGAAATGTCCTTCACTAACTGAGAAGGAAACAAAAAGTCTGACATGGGAACGAAAACCAGGGCTGCTCTCTGTGAGTGTGGAACAGCCTTGGTTAGGAAAGCACTAAAAATAATCCTCTTCTTAAGGAGTCCTGCTCCAAAGAGGGAGGAGACTTCTCCCGATCCGTCTTGTACTGCCTTGTCAATACATGACAGTATACAAAGAATGACTTCGGGGTCTAGACCTTCCGAGTCATGGGCTTTCTTTGACATCACCCCAAGGGACCAGTCTAGGAAATTAAAGACTTCCAAAATATGGAAGAGTCCCTTGAGGAGATGATCAATCTCAGAAATAGTCCAAGTCACACGAGCTCCGTTCAATGCGTGTCTACGCGAGGAATCAACTAAGGTTGAAAAATCAGCTTCAGCCGAGGCTGGGAGAGAAAGGCCCATGTTCTCCCCAGTTTGGTACCACACACCTCTTTTTCCAGAAAGTATGGCTGGAGGCATACAGAAGGTAGTTCTGACAAGTTCCTTCTTTGTCAACATCCATTTGTCAAGAGAATGGAGAGCTCTCTTCATAGAGATAGTCAGTCTCATCTTCAGAACCGACGAAGACTTTGGCACAATTGCACTCGAATATAGCGATTGAGGAGGAGGAGGAGCAGCAGGAGTCAAAGAATCTCCATACTCTTGCAAAAGAAGGGCTGTCAAAACTATATAGTTCGAGAAACCTTCTCTACCATGAGCCTCGTCTTCCGAATCTTCGTCCAAACCGGGAGGAGAATCCGCCTTAAATACGGGAGGATCTTCACAAACCTCTCTCTCTGTGGGAGACAAACTCCTACTAGGAGAAGGACTCATCGAGTGAACAGTCTCTCTCTCAAGTCTACTTGGCGCCTCGCGCCTGGCTGGCGCCTCGCGCCTGGCTGGCGTCTCGCGCCTGTCAGGATCCTTGTCTGGCGCATCGCGCTTGGCTGGCGCCTCGCGCCTGTTAGGCTCTTCGCGCCTGGAAGACGTCTCGCGCCTGGAAGGCTCTTCATGCCTAGATAGATTTTCACGTCTGGTAGGCTGTTCGTGCCTAGAAAGCTGTTCGGACCTGTAAGACTTTTCTAGTCTATCTGGTACCGTAAGCCTGGCCGACGCTTCGCGCCTGGAAGAAGAGGCCTCACTTCTGGCAGGAGTCTCGCGCCTGGCGGGAGAAAGGAGACGAGACTTCTTAATAGGAAGCCTAGCGTCCTTTTTGCGAGGAGGATCTCTCGAAAGAACTCCAACTAAAGAGGCTAACTGTTCTTGTACAGCTAACAATATCCTCTTCGAAGCTACACCAGCATCCTCTTCAATGGGAGAAGCAGGAGACCTCGAAGGTGTACAATCCTCAACTTCAAATTGTGGAGACGTCGAGACCATCTTTGCCTTCTTGATAGATGAGGGGGCTTCCTCCGAGAAGCGCTCCGGGCTCAAGTCAAAAGCGGGTTCCTTCCAGTGCCTTTTCAGTGGCCTAGATAGATCCGAGTCCTTCCACCCTCGTTTAGGTGAAGGAGAACCGGGCGAAGAGAAACACTCTCGTAGGACGCTCCTCTTGAAGCAGTCCTGAGCAGTCTGTTGTGAAACAGAGCCTGCTGAAGGGACGCCTGACCGTTGGGTATTCCCCACGACCTCCGTAAGGCTTTCGACTTTCCTTCTCCTCTGGGTATGTGAGTTTGGAAGAGGTCTAGGCCTGAGAGCATCGCAGAGACGGTCAGACGCCCCCTCCACAACACTGGGAACACTCACTTCACTAAGCATATCGCTATCACTTCCCTTACCTTGCATGGCCGCCATTTTGGTCCTCATTTTATGAAGAGTAGCCTTCAGATCGGCGATTTCAGAAGCCGAATCTGAAAGCAAAGCCTGTGAGGGTTCAGATACAGAGGGAGAATCAAAATCATTAATAAAAGGAGAGTTAGATTCAGAAAAAGGCTCAATAGGCCTTGTACTTACACCCTTATGTGCAGCCCGTCTAATTCTATCCCTCTCTAACTTCTTCAAGTAAGAAGTTAGAGTCTTCCATTCATTAGCATTCAACCTTTCACACTCATTACAGGTGTTAGCTAAAGAACATTCAAACCCCCTACATTTACGACATACAGTGTGAGGATCAACCGAAGCCTTCGGTATCCTCACCTTGCAGCCTACATTCACACACACTCTCACACTAACACTTGAATCAGACATTCTAGCAGAAAAATCAAAAGCAAGTCCAAATCCAGTCCACGGTAGCGAATACCAAAACAACGATCCAGGTACGTCACCAAAAAATCCAATAAAGTTGATCAAAAGTCTTGAAAAGCGAATTCCAGTCAGAAGGTAGTAACAACAATGTTGATACCACCGGCGACAAAGAAAATATGAAAGAAAACGGGAATGGTTCCTAGTCCTGCCACCCAGGGCAGGTCGGTAGATCACCTGACCTACCTGTAGCGAGTGGCGCGAAATTTGAATTTCTGTCGGGGACGACGGAGTCTTAGCTAAGTATATATCTGACAGGTAAGTTGATTGTATGAAATTCCAATTTCACCATCCTGGTTACACCAAAACATTCCTACATAGCCTGATGTTATTGGTTTTACTTCCAGTGGAAGATATCCTAGGAAAACTAAATTACAATACCGTAAACAGGTGTAAAACAGCCAAACTTCATAGAATACCAACAATCGCCTAGCCGCAATGGCGGCAAGGAGAATTCTGACAAGAGCTAAAACATTCAAAACACACCTGGAGGAGAACAGGTAAACTAGACAGTCATCCGGGCAGCCAATCGATTTTATTTTTGTTTGAATGCCGACTTGGGGAGATACAGCTAAATTTTAACAGTAGGTAACATTCAGCTCAAATAATATGTTTACCGCGATCTACTCGGTAGAGGCTTCAACAGGATATTACGTTCAAGACTTAACTGTGCTTGTCAAGCTGTCAGTCCCTCAATAATACGTTTACTCGTATAGTGTAGGAACATCACTTGGTAACACTCAGCACACGTAAGCTGAAAATGGAACCTTATTTCCAGCCTGGCAACTCTTTTCTGGTGGTCGCTTATGCTAGAAAGCTGCTTGGCCCTGGTTGTCTTTCAGTACGCTTCGGGCGTTTATCAAGTCAAGTTGACTTTTGTCTCTTTCACAATGAATGTCCCAAGGAGGAGGTGTATTTCTTTAGGTGAGATCAATCAAATACTAGATGAGGAGTCTGATATTGATGACCTATTTGATGGTGAGAGCTTTAGTTCTGAATCCTCCATTGATGAGGATATTGAGGGTAGTACAATCTTTTCTTCCAATAGCGGGAGTGAAGATGACTTTTCATTGCCGAGTGACTGGACTCCGAGCGCGGGAGAGAGAGAGATCTCTTTACTCTTGTTGCTGATCCCGGAGTGAAATTTACAGTTGAGGATAAAGAGAACCCATTAGTATATTTTGAGAAATACTTTGATGATGGAATCATTAACTACCACGTGAAAGAAACACAGATTTGCAAATCAGTTTTCTAGATGATGAATGTAAGAACATTTGCCTCCACAATCACGAGTACATAGATACATAGATGGTTTGACACTTTGAAGTAGGATTGCATTAGAGATTGGCATACAAAAGAATAATAGTGCATTTGTGTTTAATATTTTTCATTCAATATTATGTAGTCTTTTGAAATAAAATTGTATTAATTGTTTTTTTTTATTCCAACATTTAATAAATTCATACACTTAACTACAGTATGAATTATAAGCAACAAAATCAATATTAACTTTGAAAAACTATTATCAGTGCTATGATTGCTAATTACAAAAAAAAGCTTGATGGTACGTTAGCAGGAGCTCATCCGGGGGATGCTTAACAGGTTAATGGATGGATATCTTCTCAGGAGTAGTAATAACAGGATTTGCGTGGATGGATGGATTGATCATGTAGAGAAGCCATCGATTTGGAAAGAAATCGGCCAGGAAAGAGGTGCCAATACTTCTTTAGCCCATAAATTCACTGACGGCAAATTTTACACTAGCTAAAATCAAGACTCAGCGGCTCATGCAAGCTTTGTAGTTAATAGCGATCTTGACTTTGAGGGGGAAATGTACATTCTCTGATATTAGTATGTCTTTTTATAAACCAAAGGGTTGCTGTTGGTTTTGGTTCCTGCATTTTATGATAGTATGTCAGTTGTAAATGTAATTTTGCAAAGGAAAGTGTGAAGATATATTAGAAAAAACCAGAAATAAAAGTTATTGAATCTTCGTTCTTGGTAAATTTATTTAAGTATTTTTTAACAAATATGTGAAGAATTTGTAACAGATTTTATTTGTTATTTGTTTTGATAATGTGTGATCTGTAATTATAATTTTACAAAATAAAATAAAATTATTTATTAGAAAAAATATATGTAAGTTGGTTTGACCAAACAAACATTCAGCTGTAGCTTCCCTACTCGGGAGAGAAAAGATCAAAACTTTCATGATATCTGTCAAGAGTACATATGAAAAAAAGGAGCGGACCACCACTGTGATTGTGCTTTCTTGCACCTACAAATATACATATAATCAAGTGTAAAGGATGTGTAAATTTGATACATATTGGAGGAAAGGACGCAAACTGATCTACATTTTGGTATATGAAAAAAAAGAGGTATATGTATACATTGGGAGGGGATCAATTATGGTAAAAAATTATTGGATGATTGGTTATAAGTATCTTCCTGGAGGGTGGAGTCCACAGGTTAGTGATTCTATCTTTCAGGGCATGTCCTCCAGCTCCTTGTCTTCACACAAGTCAGACAGCAGGATGCTGGCCCTGGTGGTAGACATAGGGGGTTCGACTGCCATCCTTGGGCGGCCTCGGCGACATCTGGGGGTGCTGGCAGGTCAAGGCAGAATGTTGTTGTTAAGAAAAGGCCTGCGAGGTACTTCTGCCCTGTTCTGTCAGAGAAAGTCTCTCAGCGGGTGATCAATTTCCGGGCGGCTGCACGGAGTCTTGAGGGGATCGTCCTCATTGAGGCTGTTGACTGCGAGGAATTCTCCCTGGACTGTTAAGGTTTCCCCATATACCTTCTCCGCGGGTGATGGGTTGCTGTTGGCTCTTGGGGCGTTACAGAGGCCGAGGTAGTTTTGCCTTCTAGTTGGGGCCCATGCAGCATGCCATCAGGGAGGCCTTGAGGGAGCATTAGAGTCCTTTCCACCATGCAGTTGGCTGCAGGGTTGTAGGCTGTGGTGGTGTGGTGCTTCGTCCCCATAAGCTTGCCAGGGCGGGCCAGAGTTCCGAGGTTAAGGCGGTTCCTCGGTTCATCGTGAAGTCTTCTGGCACTCCGATACGGCTGATCCAGCTGGAGAGGAGGGCTTCAGCATAGGCATCAGCAGTGGTTTCGAACATCGGGGTAGCCCCTGCCCACCTGGTGGACCGGTCGACCAATGTCAGAAGGTATCTGGCACTGTCGGATGGGGGAAGCAGGCGGACGATGTCTGTGTATGTGGCGGAATCTTCATCTGGTTGGGGGAAGGTTGTCATGTGGACTGACGGATGCGAGAGGCTGTGTATCACATCGAATACCAGCTTCCGCCAGGAGGCTGGGACCAAGGGCAGCCCGTGTTGGTGTCGCAGAGGAGCGTAGTTTTGGAAGGACCGAAGGGGATGTCTTCCCCCCAGAGGGAAGTGATGGCAGTGCGGTATACGCCGGTACTTCAGGATTGGAGGTTTGCTCCCAGGCTAGGTCCTCATAGTCCACGCCGAGGTGCAGGGAATTTATTTTGTTTCTCGAGAGGGCACCGGCTACAGGGTTCCTCCTGCCAAGGACGTATTCAATACAGCACCCAAACTCGGATAAGTCTGCTAGATGATGCTGCCGTTTTGCGGACCATGCATCTCCCGCCTTGATGAAGGTGTACACGTCCGTCTTTATGGTGAACGGGACACCTTCCAGAGGTACTTAAGGTGGTGGACAGCTTGAAACACAGTGAGGAGCTTGTGGTGGAAGATGCTGTAGTGGGTTTCGGCAGATTTCAACTTCCTGCTTAAGAAGGCCAGCGGTGTAGGGACTGCATTGGTTAGCTGTTCCGGGACGGCACTTCAGGCGATGTTGCTGGCATCGGTTGCGAGAGTCAGGGGCACGTCGGGAATTCGGGATCCTGGTGAACCAAGATTGTGGCTCTGCTGAGGGCCGCCTTGGTGCGATTGAAGGCGTGCTGCTGGGCATCCTCCCATACCAGCCTCTTTGGCTTGCCCTTCAGGACCTCAGTCAGAGAACATGGTGCGAGTGATGTCTAGGATAAACCTCCTGTAGTAGTTCACCATCCCCATGAACTCCTGTAGGGCCTTGACCGTTGTCGGTGTTGGAAACTTTTCCACTGCGGCTACCTTCCAAGCAGTGGGGCTTACTCCTGCTGGGGGGGATTTTGTGGCCCAGGAATTCCACCTTCTCCGCACCAAAGGCACACTTATTGAACTGGACGACGAGCCCGTTCGCCTACAGGCGCTTGAGGATGGCCTGGACATGGTTCAGGTGTTCCTCCGGCTCGAACTGGACGACGAGCCCGTTCGCCTACAGGCGCTTGAGGATGGCCTGGACATGGTTCAGGTGTTCCTCCGGCTAACTGGAAAATATGAGGATGATGTCTAAATAGCAGACACAAAATGGTAAATAGCAGAGGATGTTATCCATTAGGCACTGGAAGGTAATACCAGCGTTCGGCAGGCTGAAGGTGGAGAAGGCGAAGACTAAGGACCCGAAGGGCGTGATGATTTTCGTCTTCGGGATGTCATCAGGATGGATGAGGACTTGGAAGTACGACTTTACAAGGTCCACCTTTGAAAATATCTTCGTCCTGTGGAGAGGACCGGTGAGGTCCTGTGTGTTTGGCAGGGGGTAGCTGTCGGGTGTGGCGACTAGGTTGAGGCGACAGTAGTCCCCGCAATGCCTCCAGGTGCTATCTGCATTTCTCAACATGTGGGGGAGGGATGCCCAGGGGCTCGCAGCCTTCTTGCAGATACCCATCTGCCCCATCTCCGCGAATGCATTCTTGGCCTCCTGGAGGAGCTTCGGCGGGAGGCAGTGGAACTTTGCGCGAGTCGACCCCCTTGGTTTCGATGTGGTGATACACACCATGCTTGAGCATGGCCTGTGCCGCCTGGCAGACCGCGGGTCTGAAAACGCAGGGTCTGAAAACGTCCGGGAGGGGAGGATGGATCAGATGGCGGGAACCGTGACGTCCGTGGTGAGAGAGCGAGAGAGGTAGGTTTCTGTGTTCAGGAGGTGTTGGGGAGCTACGTCCTCTAAGAGCCCATGGTGTGCCAGCAAGTCTGCTACGAGGAAGGGGGTTCTGACGTCCGCGATGACGAAGGGCTAGGACTAGGTCGGACACAGGAATGTGATGTTCCGGGTCTTGGTGCCATAAAAGCAAATGGGAGTCATGTTGGCAGCTACTAGGGCGGCTGGGGCTCGGTTGCAGTCCTCTGCTGATAGCGGGAATACTGATTGTGTGGCCCCAGCGTTGACCAGCATACTGCGTCATTGATGTAAAGCCCTCTGGGGTGGGACCTGGCTACTGTCGCCGCCAAGGAGGGTGGTTTTGGGCACAGCCTTCCTCGTTCTTTTGGAGGCACAAAGGAGCATGGGTGCACGCACTTCCGTGCTTTTTTTCTCATATTTCTGGTGGTAGATACACCAGCCAACATTCTGGCAGGGCTCCCCTACTCTGGAGGGCTGCGTCTATCTCCACCTCCTAAGGGTCTTCCTGCTACAGGCTGTTGGCTGATGGCGGGAGGCGAGTTTCGCAGCGCGGGTGGCATCTCCAAGTCGTCAGTCTCTTTAATCTGGCCGCATACTTGAGAGGCAAGTTAAGAGGAGGAAAAGCTGCCTCAGGATGCTTACCTCCTTCCTGCGCCCCTGGCTCTCTCTCTGGCAGCAATACCAGGGCCTGTAGCTTGTGCCAGGCTAACCTCGGGGTGATCATGGGGTTGACCACCAGGTCAAAAATTTGGGTGGCTCTCTCAGGAACTGGGAAGGAGAGGATCCGGATCTGTTGCATCTTGAGGTTTTCGTAGGGGATCTCTCCAGATAGGGTGGACATCCATGGGGAGAGACTGTCAGATATGTCCTCTGGGAGAGCTGAGGCGACCAGGTCCAACTTGATGCCCTCTGTGGTGGTCCTGTGGAGCTGAAACTGGA
Source organism: Macrobrachium nipponense (assembly GCF_015104395.2). Taxonomy (NCBI): domain Eukaryota; kingdom Metazoa; phylum Arthropoda; class Malacostraca; order Decapoda; family Palaemonidae; genus Macrobrachium; species Macrobrachium nipponense. The sequence continues at coordinate 797,925 of NC_061094.1, forward strand.
TATACACGTGTTGGAGCCAGGATGCAACGTTCTACCGGGAGATGGGCGGCAGGTTGATAGAGTGGGGCTCAGGTGGGGCGGCGGCAGCTCGTAAGGGCATGTATTGGGCCTTTAACCCTTTAACCGTTTAGTACATATATATACATATATATATATATATATATAATATATAAATATATAGTATAATGTAATTATATATATATATAATATATATACGTAGCACGCCAACGCTACCCGAGCCTTTTAGTATGTATATCTACGGGGAGCAGATGCTTAGTACGTATATATAAGATTGATTTTTCCTGCCTTTCTTTCAAGGTAAATCCTCTATAATGTATTCTCTCTAGATCCGAGGAAGTGTTGTTGACCTTATCCAAACAAAAACACTTCCTCCCAAACCCCTTTTATCATAATTTTCCTGATTTTCTATATCTAATGCAGGAATTCGCCAATCACTTGGCGGACTCGCTATGTAGCGAGACAACATGCTGCAGGCTGGTTGTTCATTTACACAGAATTTTGGCCTTTCAATGCAGGGGGTAGAGGGGATATAATCCTTTCTAAGTAAATTCAGCATCAGTCGTGAGTTGCTTTCTTCTCTTTTTCTTTTCCAAATCTAGCGCAAATGAAAAGTGATAAGTACGTAATCGTAGTTTACTGACATTTTTCCCACTGAAATATAAAACAAAATGTACAGGAACGTTACAGAACAAGAGGTTAGATGTAGAACGCACAAACTTTCATTTATGAAACAATGCACAAGTACCATATTCTAAATGAAAGTCGTACAAAATTCTTACACAACAAACATGGCTGAAAATTCATCCGACAGTGAGAATGATGAAAACGAAAACAGGGCTAACAAGGTGAAGACAATAAAGTAAGATATATGTGTAATGATTCTGAATGGGTTGCCGGTAATTTCTTGTCCTAGGATTTCGTATTTGACAACGCTGGGAATTTCATTACATTGATAAAGGAGAATCTATAACAACAGATGATGAAATTTTCTTAATTAAATTACCTTTTAGTTGTGAAAGTCGTGGAGAGAGAGAGAGAGAGAGAGAGAGAGAGAGAGAGAGAGAGAGAGAGAGAGAGAGAGAGAGAGCTGTTCTCTTTGTATTCTACTTTCCCTTCCTTTGAACACTAATGCCATATACAGAAATTAGACCCTATCTATTTTGTCATTTATAAAAATATATATATGAGTATGTATGAGTGTTATGTATGTAATTACATGTATAGTGCACAGAGAAACAGTACACAATTTGGGTGTCATTAGCTACGTTTCCAAACTTCTTCCCGACTTACAAAGAACTACAGATAATTGCTCTGCACAATTCGGGGTTCTTTAATCCGGTCATAAAATCCTACTTATCACTCCCCCGGGCTGTCCAGAAGAAAGAGGCCGTTCCGAGGACAAGGCCGAGTTAATCTGCCATCACTTGAACCAATAACAGTTTTTTTTTTTTTTTTTTTTTTTTTTTTTTAGCACAGTTTCATTTATTTTCATTGGTGAGTCTGTTTTCATTGCTGAGTCTGGGCTAGACATTGGGAGTTATAGTATGATATATTTAGGTGATTAGAAACTAGATTATCTTCTCCTTACTTTTTTATCAAAGCAATTTATTAAATGACTTCAATTCTTCAGATTTCAGTTAATTTTACGTCTCCAAGGTTATATACCAGAACCTAGCATGGAAAGGTATGGCGGCTTGTTGCCGTATCTACACGACATCC
>NC_061094.1:804664-809664 GCF_015104395.2 Macrobrachium nipponense
CTGGTACACGAGACGGTGGATACACTCGGTACTGCCGGTATGAGCTGAGGACGAAACCTTGTCGTAATTACTGGTGGGGTTGCAACCTCATTGACATGGCGCATTTTTTGGGGCTCCACATTTATTTTGGTATGACACCTGCTGTCGACGTCAGGCAATATTGGAGGAGAAATTATTTTTTATGTATGCCGAATGTGCCTGGCGTTATGTCCCGTGATAATTTCCTGGCGTTGGACAGGTACTTCAACGCCTTCAACCGAAGGGCCATACCCCGGAATAATAGTGATCGCCTCATTTTAGTGCGTACAGTGTTGGATTATATCCGTGAGCGGTGTAGTAATCTCGTGATTCCTGGAAAGAACCTGCCTTTGGATGAGGGGATGATGCCTTACAAAGGACGTCTTAGTATAAAAGTGTATAACCCCAAGAAGCCAAAGAAATATGGTGTGAAATTCTTTCTCATTACCGAGGCCAACACTGGATACGTTGTGGACTTTTCAGTGTATACCGGGGTCTTCTCCACGCTGCGTGACACTGTATTCAACCTTGTGGGACGTTTCCGTAACCAGGGATATCACCTGTTTATGGATAATTATTATAACTCAGTATCCCTGGCCCAGGAACTGTATGAAGCAGGTGTTCACGTCAGTGGTACCCTTCGGTTGGTGCGTGGGGCCCCTAATGTCCTCAAGAGGTTCGCTAGTCATCCGCAACACCTGGCAAGAGGAGAGACAGAGTGGCGGCGGAAGGGCGCTGTCTTCGTCATCTGTTGGAAGGGGTGTCCGACTCGTCCCCATGATTACGACGAGTCATGAACCCATCCAAGAAGAGATCGTACAGCGGAAGAAGACACGTCGACAGGGCCAAGTTGTGTTTAAGGAGTTTCGTACCGAGCGGCCTACCGTCATTGGGCACTACAACAGGCACATGGGAGGAGTTGATCTCTTTGATCAGCTCATCCAGTACTATCCCTTTGCCAGGAGAACCAGAAGGTGGACACAGAAGCTCCTCAAATACATCCTTCAGTTGGCCCTCCAAAATGCCTACATACTGTACTGTGGGTACCGCGGTGACAATCTTCCGAGGTTGACCCACATACAGTTCCTAGAGGTAGCCGGGAATGCCCTCATCAACTTCGATCCCGATGAGTGGCCTTCCATAACTGACCCCTGCCCCGAGCTGCAGATCTGCCCCTAGAGGAAAGGGCAGATAGGAGGGCCAACTTCGCTCGACCTGCCGCCGCCCTTGCTGACGACGCCCCTGCTGCCGCCGCCCCTGCTGACGACGCCCCTCTTGCTGCCGGCCCCGCCATCACCGCTTCTCGTCGGGTAGTGGACCCTGCGTGTCGGCTGCAGCCAGGGGAACACATACTGGAGGCCTTACAAGGGCAAAGGCAGAAACGGTGCCGGGTGTGCCATATGAATGGCAGAAGGAGAGACACCGGTTCTTCGTCGTCTCTGCAAAGTTGCTCTTTGCAGGATAGGGGAGTGTGACCGAAAGTACCACACTAAGGTCATGTATTGGAGTGCGCCCCCTAAACCGACAGTGGAGGGCGCACGGGGCCGCCGGGTCCATCAGCAGTAAGGGCGCGCGTCTCCCTCCTCCACCTGTACCTCGTCATGTCGAGTGGAAAAAAAATGCAAGACTCTTCAATGGAGGAGGGAGAAAACAAGAATAGAACGAAGAATCAGGATTACGAGTGAGTATTCTGCATTTATTTTATATTTAGTTTTATATTTATAAAATTTTTTATATATCTGAATGTGTCCATGATAAAATAATAATAAGACATTTCATTGTATGCGAAAAAGAGAAGTGTCACCTGCATTCCTTTTATTTATTGTATTGGTACCAGAATCGAAGAATGTAATATATATATATTATATCTATATTTTTTTTGGGGGGGTAAGCAAATTACTTACAGTCTAGTAATATTCAATCATTTACATTCACTTTAAAACAAATTGCAAGTCTCTAGAACAATATCTCTATTTATGGTGAATATTTGAAAAAAATATTGTTATTCCCTCCGCGCCGATTCTCGGCAGCGAATCTCCGAAATGCGTAGGTCACATTCTCCTAATATTTGTGCCTTTTCATATTACGCTTTATTTTAAAAGGTTTTAATATATGGGAATGTGCGCAAAACATGCACAATATAACAAAAAATATTGAAAGGTTGTAGCATTTCTCATTTTGAAATATTTGCATATAAAGTACGATAAGTACGAAAAAAACTACGATCGGTCAACTTTGACTCAACGAAAAGGTCAAAAAACGCATTTATAACATAAAAAATCTTACAGTCTAGTAAATTCAATCATTTATCTTCATTTTAAAACAAATTGCAAGTCTCTAGAACAGAACAATATCTCGATTTATGGTGAATTTTTGAAAAAAATATTTTTTCCCCCTCCGCGCCCCGATTCTCGGCCGAAAATCTCCGAAACGCGTAGGTCACATTCTCCTAATATTTGAGCCTTTTCATATTATGCTGTTTTTAAAGGTTTACATATGGAAATGTGCGCAAAAACATGCACAATATACAAAAAATATTGGAAGGTTGTAGCATTTCTCATTTTTGAAATATTTGCATATAAAGTACGATAAGTATGAAAAAAACTACGATCGGTCAACTTTGACTCAACCGAAAAGGTCAAAAAACGCATTTGTAACATAAAAATCTTACAGTCTAGGTAATACTTCCAATCATTTTATCTTCATTTTAAAACATATTGCAAGTCTCTAGAACAATATCTCGATTTATGGTGAATTTTTTTAAAAAATAAAAAATATTTTTTTTGTTTTTTCCCCTCCGGCTCGCCGATTGTCTCGGCCGAAAATCTCCGGAAACGCGGTTAGGTCACATTCTCCTATAGTTTTGAAGCCTTTTCATATTACCCGCTTTTTTAGTTTTAAGGTTTTACATTTAAATAGCAAATGTGGCGCAAAAACATGCACAATATAACAAAAAATATTGGAAGGTTGTAGCATTTTCTCATTTTTGAAATATTTGCATATAAAGTACGATAAGTACGAAAAAAACTACGATCGGTCAACTTTGACTCAGCCGAAAAGGTCAAAAAACGCATTTATAAACATAAAAATCTTACAGTCTAGTTATATTCAATCATTTATCTTCATTTTAAAACAAATTGCAAGTCTCTAGAACAATATCTCGATTTATGGTGTTTTTGAAATTTTTGAAAAATATATTTTCCCTCTGCGCGACGATTCTCGGCCGAAAATCTCCGAAACGCGTAGGTCACATTCTCCTAATATTTGAGCCTTTTCATATTACGCTTTTTTTAAAGGTTTATAAATGGAAATGTGCGCAAAAACATGCACAATATAAAAAAAAATATTGGAAGGTTGTAGCATTTCTCATTTTAGAAATATTTGCATATCAAGTACGATAAATAGGAAAAAAACTACGATCGGTCAACTTTGACTCAACCGAAATGGTCAAAAAACGTATTTGTAACATAAAAATCTACAGTCTAGTAATATTCAATCATTTAACTCAATTTAAAACATATTGCAAGTCTCTAGAACAATATCTCGATTTATGGTGAATTTTTGAAACAAATATTTTTTTCCACTCTGCGCGACGATTCTCGGCCGAAAATCTCCGAAAACGCGTAGGTCACATTCTCCAATATTTTGTGCCTTTTCATATTACGCTTTTTTTAAAGGTTTATATATGGAAATGTATGCAAAAACGTGCACAATATAACAAAAAATATTGGAAGTTTTGTAGCATTTATTTTTGAAATATTTGCATATAAAGTACGATAAATAGGAAAAAAAACAAAAAAAACTACGATCGGTCAAACTTTGACTCAACCGAAATGGTAAAAAAACGCATTTGTAACATAAAAATCTTACAGTCTAGTAATATTCAATCTTTATTTTCTTCAATTTAAAACATATTGCAAGTCTCTAGAACAATATCTCGATTTATGGTGAATATTTGAAAAAAATATTTTTATTCCGTCCGCGCGCCGATTCTCGGCCGAAAATCTCCGAAACGCGTAGGTCACATTCTCCTAATATTTGTGCATTTTCATATTACGCTTTTTTTAGAGTTTTATATATGACAATGTGGCCCAAAAACATGCAAAAACAATATAACAAAAAATTATTGAAAGGTTGTAGTGCATTTCTCATTTTTTTATATTTGCATATAAAAAAATTTTTAAACAAAAATTCGACAAATTCGCATTCGGTCAACTTTAACTCATTCGAAATGGTCGAAAACTGCATTTGTAAGCTAAAAACTCTTACAGTATCGTAATATTCAATCATTTTCCTTCATTTTGAAACAAATTGCAAGTCTTTATAACAATATTTCGATTTATGGTGAATTTTTTAAAAAAAATATTTTTTTACGCCAGCGCGCTACAAATTCATGCACCATTTTGTGATAATATTTTCTGTGTTGCTTTTATCGTTTTACAATGTGTTATATATCAAAATGATCGCAATTTAGTGCACATTACAACGAAAAAAAAAGTAACCCACTTTGTACCTCTAACCTGTTTGGCGCCACAGCGCGATTTGAAAAATACAAATTATATAATGAAAATTATCGTTTTTGAGACGCTATTCATATATCGCATATTTATATATGATACTGATAATTTTTTTCATTTCTGATGGTTGCATACTAAACTTCAAGCAATGAAAAAAAAGGAACCAAAAATGAACTCTTAATCTTGAAATCTAAGCGCGCTGTGATTTTTTGAAAAAAATATTTTTTCCGCTTCCGCGCTCACTCTCAAACCCCTCCGGCATACGGGAGTAATTTTTTTATTTACCGCTTCGGCGTTTAAGGGTTAAGCAAGCAGTTTGCATAAAGTTTACAATGTTAACATTAGGTCAAATATGCCTGTTGTTCAAATTATGCAGCTCAATTTTGCCCGATGTGAATACGACTGCCTAATCTAACCATATATTATGGTTTAGTGTAGAAATGGCAATTATCCTGCAGACAACCC
>NC_061094.1:811403-926403 GCF_015104395.2 Macrobrachium nipponense
CTTTAGGTGATTCTTCACTCTAAGGGAATCGAAAAAGTGTCTGAAAGTTGCCCCTCTTTCCAATTCCATGTTCTTCTTAAGAAGAATTGAAGAGGGCGTAGGTGGAGTCTTCCTAGGGAAACGAACTGTGTTTTAGGGAAGGAAAGAGTCCCCAGAAGGCTTAACCATTCCCTCGCTGAACTTCGTTCTTTCCATTAGGAAGTTCGAGAGTGGGGGGGGGGTGGGGGGGGGTCGTGGGGGGGGGGGGGGGGGGGGGGGGGGGGGGGGGTCTTTCGGTAATCCCAGAACAAGTCTTTCCTGGGAAGGAAAAGCCCGAAAACCACGAGAATCCATCCGAATTCCTAGATAAACTAAGTTCTGACTGGGGATCATCTGCGATTTCTCGAGGTTCACGAGTAATCCTAGAGATTGCGTCAGTTTCAATGTTGCTTGCAGGTCCTCCAAACATTGTTTTTCCGACGTGGCTCGGATGAGCCAATTGTCTAGATACAGAGAGATGTTTATGCCTTCCAGATGAAGCCATCTGGCCACATTCCTCATCAGGTACGTAAATACCTGAGGAGCCGTGGAGAGGCCGAAGCACAAGGTCCTGAACTGGTAGATCTTTCCTTGTGTCATAAATCTGAGATACTTCCTCGACGATGGGTGAATTGGAACATGAAAGTAAGCATCCTGAAGGTCCAGGGAGACCATCCAATCTCCCGGACACAGGGCTGAAAGAACCGAAGCAGACGTCTCCATGGAGAATTTCTTCTTCTCCACGTATTGGTTCAGGATGCTCACATCTAGGACAGGTCTCCATCCCCCCAAAGCCTTCGGTAATAAGAAAAGGCGGTTGTAAAACCCCGGGGAGTGCGGATCCTGCACCTCTTCTATTGCTTCTTTGTTCCTCATCGTTGCCACCATCTGAAGAAGTGTCTCCCTCAGAACAGGGTCCTTGTACTTCGCCGACAATTCCTTCGGAGATGTTGACAAAGGTGGTCTGTCTAGAAAGGGTATGATGTATCCCTTCTCCAGAACAGAAAGTCCAAGGGTCGGCTTCCCTCATGGCCCAGGCTCCTACAAACTTTAGGAGTCTGGCACCTACAGGTGTTTGGAGGACGTAGTTGCTACTTCGACTTCTTAAAAGGTCGGAAGGAAGACCTTTCCTCGCTTGTCAGAAGCCTTTCTTTTCGTTGGGGGTCGAGAGGAGGCTCCTCCACGAAAGGGCACAATAGGAATACGAGCTGTTTTCTTTACAACAGGTACTGCCGGTCTATTCTTTTTGGTAGATTGTACCAAAAGATCCTGCGTTGCCTTCTCAGATAGTGACCGTACGATGTCCTTCACCAACTGAGAAGGGAACAGGTGATCCGACAGAGGAGCGTACAGTAGAGCTGACCTCTGGGAAGGAGATACCGCTTTGGTCAGGAAAGATCCAAACAGAGATCTCTTTTTCACTACTCCTGACCCAAAGAGAGATGCCAGTTCTCCCGAACCATCTTGTACTGCCTTATCCATGCACGATAAGATACTGTGCAAAACCTCGGGATCTAGAAAGTCTGGATCTCGGGTCTTTTTAGCCAGCACCCCAAGGGACCAATCCAGGAAATTGAAAACTTCCAAGACATGGAAAAATACGGTGTGATCTAACTCGGACATGCTCCAATAAGCCTTAGCCGAGTTAAGAGAATGTCTTCTTGAAGACTCTACAAGGCTTGAAAAATCCGCTTCTGCAGATGAAGGAAGCATCAGTCCCATAGCTTCTTCCGTTCTGTACCAAATGCCTCTCCTACCTCCAAGTTTGGAGGGAGGAGAGCAATAAACTGTTTTTAAAGACTCCTAGTGCTCATCCACGTATTCAGTGACTGAAGAGCCTTCTTCATGGATATTGCTGGCTTCATTTTTAAAAATGAGGAGGACTTCGGTGTCTTAGTACTAGAAAATAGTGATCTAGGAGAAGGAGGAGCTGCAGGGCTTAACGAATCTCCGAACTCTTGTAGGAGAAGCGAAGCTAAAACCTTATAGTTGGAAAGGCCTTCACTGGTCGAAATCTCATTCTACGACACATCTTCCAGTTCCAAATTAGTAGGGGAGCGAGTTCTTTTGGAAAACTCTTTATCCAGGGATCTTGTTTCCCAGGGAGAAATACTCCTGGTTGGAGAGTGACTGCCAGACCTAGAAGTTTTCTTTTCTTGCACTTCTAACGAGTTCTTCTGAGAGGTAGAAGTGGATACTGTCACTTTCGAAGGTCCAAACACTTTATCTGGAGTTCGACATACTCTAATAGTCTTACGCTTGGAAGGAGATCTACTTCCAAAAGAAGAATCCTGCTAGCTGACGTTCCGCGCCTGACAGGCGCCTGGCTGGAGCTTCGCCCACTCCTGGTTCTGAGCGCTTGTCAGGCGCCTCGCGCCTGGTTGGCGCTTCTTGCTTCGTTAGCGCCTTGCACTTGGCTGGCGCCTCGCGCCGGTAGGCTCCTCGCGCCTGGCTGGTGCCTCACTAATCTCTTTTGGCTGGGAGAAGCTTCGCGCCTGGCTGGCACCTCACGCCTAACTTGAGTACGAATCTTGCCAGGTTTATGAAAGACTGACGAGACTGAAGAATCGTTGTCCGATGAAGATACTTCTTTCGGAGGAATCTCATATAAGGAAGTTCTAGATTTCTTAACTGGTAGAAACTAATCCTTTCTTCTGGGAGGATCTCTAGATAGGACTCCGACGAGAGAAGCGATTGAATCCTGCATATCTCTTAAGATTCTCGTGGTTTCTTTGTTTGGGTCCAAAGGAGGGGAAGGAGAACGGTCTTTCTCAGGTTCCCACGAATCCGCAGGAGAAAGCAACAGACTTTTTGCCTTCTTATTATCCGATGGCAATTCCTCCGGACACCGCTCAGGACTCGAGTTTAATCGAGCTTCTTTCCAGCTCCTCTTCAGGGGGCGGGAAAGATCCGCAGATCTCCATCCTCTCTTGGGAGATGAATTTCCGATGAAGAGAAACCACTCATTGGAGAACGCTTTTTCTGTAGTGATCTCTGGCAGTCTGAGGTGTTACAGAATCTGCCGAGGAGACGTCTGACTGGTGGGGATTCTCCACAACCTCCGTACGGCTTTTTGACATTCCTTCTCCTCTGGGCCTGGGAGCGTGTGGAGCTGATCAGACGCCCCTACCTACACTGGGGGACACTCAAATCACTATCCACAGCACTATTTATCTCACTATGCTTACCTTCTATAGCCGCCATTTTAAGTTCCCTTTTCTTAAGGGTGGCTTTAAGATTTGCAATTTCCGATGTAGAATCCGTAGGATCTACAAGGGGTGTAGGCACTGAAATATTAGAAGAAGCATTTAACACAGGAGAAGAGGGTACAAAATTACTCACTACATCGCTAGAGAGAGAGCTAGGCATGGTTTTGGAAGAAGACTTCCTCAACCGGTCTCTTTCTAACTTCTTCAAATAAGAAGTTAGAGGCTTCCACCCTTCAGCACTCAAACTCTCGCATTCGTGACAAGTGTTATTGAAAGAGCATTCATACTTTCTACACACTTTACACACAGTGTGAGGATCAACCGAGGCTTTCGGCATTCTCACCTTGCAACCCTCATTCACACACATTCTCACAACACTTCCAGAGTCAGATCATCATGAAGAAAAATCCAATCCAAATCCAAACAACGGTCCACAAAAGCGTATGCCAGTACAACGATCCAAATACTTCACCAAAAGGTCCAAAACGAAGATCAATTGCGATGCAAAAAACGAAATCCAGCCGGAGAAACCAACAACGTTGTTGCCAGTAGCGCCAACAGAGAAAATCTGATAGAAAACGGGAATGGTTTCTATTCCTGCCACCCAGCGGCAGGGCGGTATTTCACCTGACCTACCTGTAGCGTGTGCGCGAAATTCGAAATTCTGTTGGGCGACGGAGTCTAATAGCAGCTAAGTATATATCTGACAGGTAAGTTGAATGTATAAAAACTGAAAATAATCTAATGCAGCCCCACCGCACTCAAAAGATAGCGCGTCCAGGAGGGCAGTTTGACCATCGTAGTGTTTTGGTTTTTTACTTTTTTGCTGACAATCTAGATAGATAGGGTAAAATTTTTGCTGCCCACACTCTACCTGACAGCTGGGTGCACCAAAGCTGCTTCCCATAGAAAACGGTTATTGGGTTAAGAACTGTGCAAGGGGACATCGGTAAACTCCCCTTCTCGAATCAAGTTCTCAGAGTCCGCCATCTCACTTTGCTACAGTCGACAGATGTCGTTAACGGCAGGCAATACCGTAAGACAAAACACCAAAGCACTCCTGTAGGGGCTGTGACGTTTTGAGTCCTCTAATGGCGTTCTGGTCGACGGCGGATAGGAGCATTCAGAGACCTAAACTAAGGTGCCGTAATAAGTCCGCTAAAGGTCTCTGAAGGTGAGTGGCGGTAATTAGTCCCTTAATGGCTGAGCCAAGACCGCTGATTTACCATCCTAAATCCTGGTGGTCACTAGTTGTGAGGACTGGATTGAGACAAAATGGAGAAATGTTTACTGACTTATGGTCAGAACCAAGACAGAACATTAAAGGAGGCTGTGTGGACGGAAATATAGTGTCCGTCACACATACATACGAAAACAGGGAGCAGACACCTTGTTTTTTTGTGCTTTCTCACACCTACAAATATACATATAATTTACATATAATTAAGTGTCCAGGATTTGTAAATTTTTTATACATATATTGGGGGAAATGCCGCAAACTGCTCTACATTTTGGTATATGTAAAAATAGAGGTACATACATTGGGAGGACAGACATTACTGTGAGGACTGAGTCAGGCTAGGAATAAGAGCGAACTAATCTTATTCCACAGAGGTTGTACATAAGGCGATGTGTGCTTCTTCACAGCCAAAAATACACCTCTAGTTTGACATAGAGGAAATGGATTTACACGATATATACATTGATGAAAAGGGCGTGAATCGCTCTACAATTTAGTAATTAGAAGAGGAGAAGCATACACATATGGGAAAAAAGATATTTACAAATGTAGGGTGAACATTTGGCCCGAATGTTGTCCTTACAAATACTCCCCGCAAAACAATAATTGCGTAGAAATCGTTGGCCAAGGTCATCAGAATCCTGTGAGCTGGAGGAGACTGCAGGTCTGTGATTCCCTCGATCAAGGGGCGTCTTTCGGGTCCTCATTGTCTGGAGGGTCGGGAAGCAGGATGCCGCCCTTGGTAGTGGACCTGGGGGGTATAACTGCTTTCCTTGGGCAGCCCTGGCAACGTCTAGGGTCACTGCAGGGATCCAGTGGCATCATGTTCCGAGATAAGATTCTGCAAGAGCCTTCTGCGGGGTCATCTTTGTCGGGGAGAACAAGCAAACTTTGAGGCGGTCTATCGAGACCCAGTCCTCCCGCGGCCACAGATAGAAACGAGGAATGCCTTCTCTTCCCAGTAGACAACTCTGTGAGGGTCCTGGTAGGGCCTCGTCAAGGGTGGATGGGCGGCATCATTCCTGATGAAGAAGAACCTACAGGAGTCCAAGGCATTAGGGTGAAACTGCTTCTTCCTGTCGGTATATGTTTCTCTGCAGGGGACAAACTTCTGGGCAGCTAATGTCATGGTCGACGTGGAAGAATTCGCCTGGCACTGTCAGGGTCTCGCCATACACCTTTTCTGTTGGGGATGAGTCGCAGTTGGCCCTTAGGGTGGTGCGGAGGCCCAGGAGGACCCAGGGGAGCTGTGCCTTCCAGTCGAGGCCTATGCAACATGCCATCAGGGAAGCCTTCAGAGAGCGGTGGACCCTCTCCAACATGCCATTGGCTACAGGGTTGTAGGACGTGGTGGTGTGGTGCTTGGTTCCCATCAGGCGTGCCAGGGAGGACCAGAGCTCTGATGTGCAGCCGGGTCCTCAGTCTGTCATGTCGTCGTCCGACACTCCAAAGCGGCTGATCCAGCTGGACAAGAGGGCTTCGGCACAGGAATCTGTGGTGGCTTCTGACATCAGGGTGGCCTCGTGCCACCTGATACACTACTCGATCACAGTCAGGAGTATCTGGCACTGTCGGATGAAGGAAGGGGCCCAACAATGTCGATGTGGGTGTGTCTGAATCTCCACCTGGACTGAGGGAAAGAGCCTATCCCTGATTCAGTGTGCCTTCCTGTCTTGCTCCTCTGGCACCCTATGCAGTTCCTGGCCCACTCCAGGGAGTCCCTCTTGAGGCCGTGCCACATGAACTTCTTGGTCATGAGTCTGGTTGTCCTGCGGGGCGACGGTTGAGAGAGAGTAGATCACGTCAAATACCTGCTTCCTCCGGGATGCAGGTATCAGGGGACAAGGGCGGCCTGAGATAGTATCGCAGAAAAGCGTCGTCTTGGATGGGGCGATGGGGATGTTCTCCCAATGAAGGGTGGTAATGAGAGTCCGGTAGGCTGGTACTTCGGGGTCAGAGGCTTGCTCGTGCGCTAGGTTCTCGTAGGTTACGCCGAGGTGAAGGGAGTGTATCTCGACCCTCGAGAGGGGGTCTGCTATGGGGTTTTTTCCACCAGGGACGTATTCAATGGAGCGATGTTGCTGACTTGTGGACCAAGCGCCGCCCGCCTTGAAGAAGGTGTGGATCAGCAGCTGGTGGTCTGTCCTTATGGTGAATAGGACGCCTTCTAGAAGATACTTAAGTGGCGGACGACCTGGTATACAGCAAGGAGCTCACGGTCAGAGGTGCTGTAGCAGGTCTCGGTGGGTTTCAGCTTCCTACTGAAGAAGGCTACCAGCATGGGGGCTCCATTGACCAGCTGTTCCAGGACGGCGCCACATATGATGTTGCTGGCAACAGTAGTGTCTGGGGTGTGTCAGGGTCCTGGTGAGCCAGGGTGGTGGCTCTGCTTAGGGATGACTTGGTGCCATCAAAGGCGCTGCTGCTGGCCTTCTCTCCACATCAGCTTATTTGGTCTGCCTTTCAGGACCTAGGTCAAAGGGGCACATGGTGTGGGCAATGTCTGGGATGAACCTTTGGCAATAATTCACCATCCTAATGAACTCTGAGGGACTTGACAGTTGTTGGTGTGGGAACTTCTCCACTGCAGCCACCTTCAAGGTCATGGGACAAACTCCTGCTGGGGTGATCTCATGGCCGAGGAAAACCACCGTCGTCTCTGCGTCGAAGGTGCACTTATCAATACGGACGACAAGTCTGTTCTCCTTGAGGATGACCGGACGTGGTTCAGGTGCCCCTCCAGCGATCTGGAAAATATAAGGATATCGTCCACATGGCAGATGCAGAAGGGTAAATCGCCGAGAACGCTGTCTATGAGGCGTTGGAAGGTGGCTTCGGCGTTCCACAGATCAAAGGTGGAGAAGGTGAACATGAAGGACCCGAAGGGCTTGATGATCGCCGTCTTCGAGATGGACAGAAACCTGTAGGTAGGTCTTAAGCAGGTTGGTCTTGGAGAAGACCTTGGCGAAGCGGAGGGGACAAGTGAGGTCCTGCAAGTTTGGAAGGAGGTAAGTATCGGCGTGGTGATGAGGTTCAGGCACCAGTAATCACCACAGGGCCTCCATGTATCGCCTGCATTCTTCATCATGTGAAGGGGGGAGGCCCATGGGATACAGCTTTTTTACAGATGCCCATCTTCTCCATCTCCATGAATGCAGTCTTGGCTTCCCGGAGGAGCTTTGGCAGGAGGTGATGGAATTGGAACATGCGTCAGGGGCCCATGCTCTCAATGTAGTGGTAGACAGTGTGATTGGGCATGGCCCCTGACACATGGCGGACGACATCCAGGAACTCCATGAGGGCGTTGGAAGGTGGCTTTGGCATTCCACAATCTCAACGAGAGAGAGAGAGAGAGAGAGAGAGAGAGAGAGAGAGAGAGAGAGAGAGAGAGAGAGAGAGAGAGAGAGAGAATTTACTGTATCTAATTGTATTGCATGTACTATTACCATATCATTGAATTATAATACGATCAGAGACCGTTTGCCATTTGCATACTGATTTTGTTTTCATTCCTAAAATATCAGCTGATTTAATTTTACTGATACAATCACCGTCTTAAGATGTGAAATGGAACTTAATTTATGAAAGAAAGCTGGGTTTAATTACAGGTACTTTATTTGTAGACATGGTATAAATTAAATGAATTGCTACATGTGTGTTTTTGTCAGTTTTAAACAGTGCTTTTGCCTGCCAATACATTATGCAGTATGCTCATTCTTCGTCATTCCCAGTCACTCTTGATTTATGATGCTCATAACTCGTAGTTCCCAGTCGTCCTTGACTTCAAGCCTTGTTGTTTACTAACTGGCAATATCTGCTTGATAGGATTTTATTATCAACTTAAAGGTTTTGCAATATCAGTAGTTCCCCAGTTATACTTAACATCGGGATTCTTTTCCAATTTTATAGGAATACATTTATGAGGATCTACTTCCAATGGGTATTACTCTGCTGATAATGTCGTCACATTAAAAAGCATAGAGGCAATGAAAAGTGCCCTTATTTTACAAGGATAATTTATAAAAAAAAATTAATATAACACATATTGAAAGATATTTTTTAAGTGATTTTGTAAACAGTATTCTAATAGTCTGTATGATGGTTTGTTTGTCTGTTTATGCCACTAGCTGGTCATGTAACTTAGGCAATTTCTCAAGTTCATGATAACAGACATAATTTGGCTTATTTTTAATATTTTATTAATTTACTGTAATAATGAGGCTTGATTTTCAATATTTTTGATATTTGGGCATACATAGGGCAGTTATTTTATACTACAGCATATATTTGAAAATGAAAAAGTGCATCGAATACAGTATTTATTTAACAATGAACTTATTTACTTGTAATTTATGTGTATTTATGGGTAATGTTTAATATAAAAAGGCAAGGTTAGGGTAATAATTGGTGGTCAAGAATGGATTAATCCATTTCCAGTTATTTTTTATGGGAAAAATTCATTCAGATCTAGACAAAATTGCATCTCGTCGCTTCTGCTGGAAAGAATTAGCATCAAGGTTTGGGCTCTACTGTGTATACACTATAGAACTTTTTTTTCATATGTAGTTTTCTTCAGTTCTTAGCAATATCTATACTATGTTACCTTTCGATATTCCTTATTATATCCAAAATCTCACCTGAATTTCAAGGTGAATCATCATTGTGCTATAAAAATACTTCGATATGGGATAGCAAGTTGCTACCCATTACCCAAGTATGTACTTCCCATTCTACACCCCATACCCACCCACCTCTCAGTAGTACTTCTTTTCCAGCAAATATATTTTCCAAAATTGTAACGCACTCTCAACACTCAACAGCAAAATGCTATGTTTACCTTAATCACACTTCATTGTATTACAATTGCTTAATCTACCATCTTTTAGCTAGGTTCTTGAAATTTCACCTTACTGTGGCAATGTCAAGTTAGTGATCACAATCCAGATCTGCTTTTATGAAGCTCATAAAAATGTAAAGTGCCATTTTATTCTACTGATTCACAGCAAAATTATCGATTTAGTTTCTATTAATACGGCCAATTGATGTCCTTCCACTATAATTTTTTTTTTTTTTTTACAAAATATTAATAAATAACATTCTTATTTTTATTTTGCCTCCACTAGTCCTTTCCTACCCAATTACATACTCTCTACCTTCACTTCCTAGACACTTTTGCAATCATTACTACAATACCTGTCCCCACACATAGTTTTTTCATATGTAGCTTTCTGCAGTTTTAAACAAAATTTATACTTTCCTTCAAGGTGTTCATTACTTTTAGCTACTCCTCTATGTATCCCCACATCTCATATGAAATTCATGGTGAATCATTATGCTTTATAACTTCTAGGCCATAGGGTAGCAAGTTTACAACTTGCTACCCCATACCCAAGTACTCATTTTCAGCAGATATATCTTCCATAATTTTAACTCTGTTTCCACACTTAGTAATAAACCCCTCTCTATGATCACCTCAAACAAGCTTCAGTGTCTTCAAACGGCTTAGTCTAACATCATTTGCTGGGTAGTACATAAAATTCCATCATTATGGCCGTTTTGTTTCGTAATGGATTTAAAGATCTGCTCTCTGTCAACTCTTAACAATCATAAGTGCTCTTTTTCTCTACTGAATCATAACTAATTCATCTACTTAGTGTCAATGAATACTACACCCTATTGATGTCCGTGTATTTATGATTGTCCTTTACCTGGAAATAAAAATCTTCCAATACCAAATTATTTGCGACATTAAATTAGGTAGCCCATTCCGATTAAGTTCCTACTAGCCTATTACATACTTCATACTGTCACTTACTGGACACTTTTGAATTTACACTGTTACTGCGAGTACTTTATTACTTTTTGATTTTCTTTATTGTACCCCACATCTAAATTTCAAGGTGAATCATTCTGCTATAAAAGTACTGGGATATGGGGTAGCAACTTTACAAATTGCTACCCCATACCCCAGTATGTACTTCCTCTCAACCCCATACCATTTCTTTTCCACCAAATATATTTTCCATAAATAGCTATCTAAAAATTCACTCGCAAATACGTACTATGCTTACCTTACTCAAACTTCATGGTGTTAAAACTGCTTGATCTTCTATTTTTTTTTTCTGGGTCCTTAAAGTTTCACTTTTGCTGTGGCAACGTCTAGTTTGTGATCACTATCAAGATCTGCTCTTTCTTAGCTACAAAAAATCATAAGTAACTCTGTATTTCATTACTGATTCACATCTGAGTCATCTATGGGGGTCTATTACTGCAGCCTATTGATGTGCGTCCAAACCAAATTTTTACAAACATGTATTAATAAATAACATTCATAATTTTCATTTTGCTTCTACTAGGCATTCCTACCCTATTACATATTGTGTTCACTTCCTACACTTAGCAACCGTTTCTATACCATTCCGTGTGTGTGTGTGTGTGTGTATATATATAATAATAAATATAATATAATATAATATAATATAATATAATAATAATATATAATATATATAATATATAATATATAATATAATATAATATATATATATATATATATATAAATAATATAAATATATATATAAATATAATATATAATATATAATATATATAATAGAATATAATAATATAATATATACAATAATATAATTATAATAATAATAATAAATATAATAATATAATAATATTAATATTATAATTAATATAAATTATAATATAATTATAATTAATATATATATATTATATATATATATATATATATATATATATATATATATATAATGTATGTATACTGTATATATAATTTCCAAATGTAGTTTTTCTGCACTTTTATGCAAAATTTATATTATGTCACTTCCAGGTGTTCATTACCTTACGACATCCCTTACTGTATCCCACATCTCATCTCAACTTCCAGGTGAATCATTTTGCTATAAAAGTACTGGGGTATGGGGGTAGCAAGTTTGGAACTTGCTACCTCCTACCCCAGTACGTACTCCTTTTCTAACACACACCCTTAATACTTCTTTTCCGGCTAATATATTTTCCATAATTGTACCTCTATTGCAACAACTAACAAAATACCATGTTTACCTTAATCAAACTCATTGTATTAAAACAGCTTAATCTACCTTCTTTTTTTCTGGGTATTTAAAGATTCACCTTTACTGTGGCAATGTCAAGTTAGTGATCACTATCACCATATGCTCTTCTTTAGCTACTGAAAATTGTCAGTGCCCTTTAACTTTATCAATTCACAGATAAATTATAGCTACTAAATATCCTAAGTGCTCTTTTACACTACTGATTCACTTCTCAATCATTTATTGGGTTCTTTTACTAGAGCTGAATCATTTATTGGGTTTCTATTTCCACAGCTTATTGATGTGATTAAATTAAAAAATGTTTTACAAAGCATAGAATAAAGACCATTCTTAATTTTTATTTTGGTTTTACCAGGTATTTCTACCCTATTACATACTCTTCACCTTCACTTCCTAAACACTTCAGCAACCATTGGAACAACAACTATCCGCCAAACATAGTAATTGTTTCATATGTAGCTTTCTGCAGTTCTACCCAAAAAATTTTACCATGTTCCATCAAGATGTTCATTACCATTAGCTACTCCTCTATATATCAAACTTCTATGACATTGAAGGTTTTATCCAATAAGTTTGAAAAGTTCTGGGATATAGGATAGCAACTTTACAACTTGCTACCCCATACCCCAGTATGTACTTCCTTTCAACCCCATACCCCCATAGTATTTCTTTTCCAGCAAATATTTCAATTTATTCACAAAACAGTATGCTCACCTTAATCAATTTCATTGTGTTAAAACTGCTTAATCTTTCATCTTTTTTCTGATTATTTTACTGTGGCAATATCAAGTTAGTGATCACTATCAAGATATATTATGATCTTTGGCTACTATAAATTGTAAGTGCTCTTTTCCTATACTGAATCACCGCTGAATCATCTATTGGGTTTTTATTACTACAGCCTATTGATGTACTTCTAAACCAAAATGTTTCACAACACATTATTAAATAATATTGCTCATTTTTCTTTTTCTTCTACTAGGCATTCCTACCCTATTACATGATCCCTACCTTCGCTTACTAGAACTAAGCAAAATTTATACATATGTACTACGTTACTTCAAGGTGTTCATAAACTTTTGACATTCCTTTCTGTATCCCACATGTCATCTGAACTTCAAAATGAATCATTCTGCTATAAAAGTACTGGGATATGGGGTAGCAACTTTACAAATTGCTACCCCATAACCCAGTCTATTCCCTTTCAACCCAATACCTTTCTACTATTTCTTTTCCAGCAAATATTTCAACATTAACTCGCAAAAAACTATGTTTACCTAAAACTTCATTGTGTTAAAACTGCTTAACATTCCACCTTTTCTCCCGGTCCTTAAAATTTCACCTTTACTGTGGAAATGTCAAGTTAGTGAAAACTATCAAGGTCTACTCTTCTGTAGCTACTAAAAACTGTAAGAGGTCATTTTCTCTACCAATTCACAGAACAACTGGGTTTCTATTATTACAGCCTATTGATGCACTTCCAAACCGAAATGCTTTAAAACACATTTATTAAATAACATTCCTAATTTTTCATTTGCTGCTACTAGGCATTCAAACCTTATTTCATCCTCTCCACTTCTGCTTCCTTGACACTTTTATAACCATTTCTATAACCTATCTTAATGTATCCATTATATATATATATATATATATATATATATATATATATACATATATATATATATATAATATATATATATATATATACAGGCAGTCCCTGGGTTACGACAGGGGTTCCGTTCTTGAGACACGTTTTAACCTGAAAATCGTCGTAAGCCGGAACATCATCAAAAATCCTAAGAAAACCTTGGTTTTAATGCTTTGGAAGCATTCAAAACTATGTAAACTGCATTCTTATGGCATTTTTCATCAAAAAAAAAAACCTTCAAATATTGATTATTTTGCATTTTTGCTGTCATTTTTCTTCTGCCTGATCAGCATTGGAAGCGTCGTTTCCCTGGAAATAGTTTCTGATGAATATGATTGAAAAACACCTTAACCTCCAAACATCGTAAGCCGAACCCGTCATAACCCAGGGACTGCCTGTATATATATACATACACACACACACACACATTATTCCATCCGTAGTTTTCTGCAGTTCTATATTACTTTAAGGTGTTCATTACATGCCTTACTGTATCTTATATCTCATCTTAACTTCCAGGAGAATCATTTTGCTATAAAAGTACTGGGATATGGGGTAGCAAGTTGCAAACTTGCTACCCCATACCCCAGTACATACTCCCTTTCTACCCTTACCCTTCATGCTTCTTTTCCAGCAAATATACTTTCCATAATTGTAACACTATTGCATCACTCACTAACAAATTGCTGTGTTTACCTTAATCAAACTTCTCTGTAATGAAAAACTGCTTAATCTACCATTTTTTTTCTGGCTAATCAAAATTTTGCCTTTACTGTGGCAATGTCAAGATCTGCTCTTCTTTAGCTACTTAAAATTGTAAGTACTTTTTTCTTTACCGATTCACTGCTAAATCATAGCTACTAGAAATCCTACGTGCTCTTTTACTCTACTGATTCACAGATGAATCATTTATTGGGTTTCTATTACTACAGCCTATTGATGTACTTCCACTAAAAAATGTTATACAACACAAATTAATAAACATTCTCAATTTTCATTTTGCTTTTCCTAGTTAGTTCTACCTTATACCCACAAATATATTTTTCATATGTAGGGTACACAAAAATTTATACCAAGTTCCTTCAAGATGTTCATTACAATTAGCTACTCATTTACATATCAAACTTCTCCTATGACATTCAGAAGTCTATCATTATGCTTTAAAAGTTCCGGGATATAGAGTAGCAACATAACTTGCTACCCCATACTCCCTCCCGTATGTAGTAATTCCTTTCAACCCTATACCCTTGTACTATTTCTTTTCCAGCAAATATTTTTACATTCACATGCAGAACACTATGTTTCCCCTAATCAAACTTCACTGTGTTAAAACTACTTAATCTTGCACCTTTTAACAGGGTGTTCAAAGATTTGCCTTTACTGTGGCATGTCACATTAGTGATCATTATCAAGGTCTGCTCTTCTTTACCTATAAAAAATCATAAGTGCCCTTTTTTCTACCGATTCACAGCTAAATCACAACTTCTAAATATTCCAAGTGATCACTTTCTCTACTGATTCACAGTTTATTCATCTATTGGGTTTCTATTAATAAAGTTTATTGATGGACTTCCAAACCAAATTACTTTAAAACACATATTTCTTATAAAACATTAATTTTTCTTTTGCCTATACTACGCATTCCAACATTATTATATACTCTCTACCTTCACTTCCAGACCACACCACTTTGCAACCATTTTCTGTCCCTATTCTTTGTGTGTGTAATATATATGTTTATGTGGTGTGGGATATGTATCTACTATTTTCCATATGTAGTTTTCTGCAGTTCTATGCAAAATTTATACTAACTTAGTACTTCAAGTGATTCATTACCTTTTAACAATTTTTACTGTATCCTACATCTCATCTGAACTTAAAGGGGAATCATTTTGCTCTAAAAGCACTGGGATATGGGGTAGCAAGTGTACAACTTGCTACCCCATACCCCAGTATGCACTTTCTTTCTACCCCATGCCCATAATAATTCTTTTGTAGAATTATAGTTTCCATAACTGTAACTATTTCAACACTCAATAACAATTTACAATGTTTATCTTAATCAAACTCCATTGTATTAAAACTGTTTAACCCTCTTACGCCGATTGGACGTATTAAACGTCGAGTCAAAATGTCTCCCGTATGCAGATTGGACGTATTATACATCGACTCAAAAGTTTTTTTTTTAAATTCGCGGAAAAATACTTATAGGCTTACCAGCCGAAAACTTTTGAATCACGTGCCTTGGGGGATGCTGGGAGTTCACGGATCAAGGCGTTGTTTTGTTTACAATCGTTACGCAGGCGTGAATTTCTTTCTTATCGCACTAAAAAGTATCAGTGACACATCTCAAAAATTATTTCGTCACTTTGACATAATTTTTGCACTGTTTTAAATTATCCATTACAGGGAGTATTATATATGAAAATGTGCGCAATTTCATGTAGAATATAAATCAAAATACTCATAATTGTAGCTTTTATCAGTTTTGAAATATTTTCATATAAATAACGATAAGTGCAAAAATTTCAACCTTCGGTCAACTTTGACTCTACCAAAAGGGTCGAAAAACACAATTGTAAGCTAAAACTCTTATATTCTAGTAATATTCATTCATTTACCTTCATTTTGTAACGAATTGGAAGTCTCTAACACAATATTTCGATTTATGGTGAATTTATGAAAAAAAAAAAAAAAAAAAAAAATTTCCTTACGTCCGCGTGGTAACTCTTCCGGTAAAAAATCAGAAATTTTTTCGTGCGATTGTCGAAATGTTGCACCATTTAAAATTAGCCGTTACATACAGTTTGATATATGAAAATGTGCGCAATTTCATGTAGAATACAAAAACAAATTCGAAGTGTCTAGCACAATATTTAGATTTATGGTTAATTAAAAAAAAAACTTTCTTTCCCTCCGCGCGCCGATTCGCGGCTGCAAATCTCCGAAATGCGTATGTCACATTCTCCTAATATTTGCTCATTTTCATATAAGGCGTTTTATAGAGTTTCATATATGAAAATGTGTGCAAATTCATGAATACAAACAAAAATATTTGAAGGTTGTAGCTTTTCACATTTTTGCAATATTTGCATACAAAAAAATATATATAAAAATTTAGACATTTGGTCAAATTTAACTCGTCCGAAACGGTCGAAAACTGCAATTCTAAGCTAAAACTCTTACAGTATCGTAAATATTCAATCATTGTCTCATTTTGAAACAAATGGAAGTTCTCTAGAACAATAATTAGATTTATGGTAAATTTATGAAAAAAAAAAATTTTAACACGTCCGCACGTTACGAATTCATGCATCATTTTGTGATAATATTTTTTCTGTGTTGCTTTGATTGTTTTACAATGTGTTATATATCAAAAGGATTGCAATTTAGTGTACAATACAACGAAAAAAAAGTAACTTGTTAGCTTTAACCCTTTTTCGCACAGCTTGATTTGAATACAATTATGTATGAATTTTTTTTTGGTCGCTACCATATATCGCATTATTTATATATGACAATGATATTTTTTTCATTTTTGATGGTTGCATACTAAACTTCAGGAAAAAAAAAAAAAAAAAAAAAAAAAAAAAAAAAAAAAAAAAAACATCTTGAAAACTAAGCGTGCTGTGATTTTTTTAAAATTATTTTTTCCGCTTCCGCGCTCACTCGAAACCCGCCTCGGCATACGGGAGACGTTTTGGTTTTTAGGGCTTAGGAGTAAGAGGGTTAATATACTATCTTTTTTCTGGGCACTTAGAATTTCACCTTTACTGTGGTAATGACAAGTTTGTGATTAATATCAAGACCTGCTCTTCTTTAGCTACTTAAAATCATAAGTGCTCTTTTTCTCTACTGATTCACAGCTCAATCATCTTTTAGGTTTCCATTAATACAGCTTATTGATGCACTTCCAAACCACATTAAATAACATTCCTAAATTTTATTTTGCTTTACTAGGCATAAAAACCTTATTGCATACTCTCTACCTTCACTTCCTAAAAACTTTTCCAACCATTTCTATACCTATACTGATGTGAGTATATATATTATATATATACTAGCAAACTTACGATGGGTGATAAAATACGGGTGCAGAAGTGAAAAATTTATATGTACTATTTGTTCAGCAATATTAAAATAAGGGCAATTACATGAATAGTCTCTCTCTCTCTCTCTCTTCATGTAATTCAAACAAGACAATTCACCTGAACGCAGAGAAATTCTTATTCATTGCTGTTTCCCCTCTTTTAATGATATCTCTCTCTCTCTCTATGTAAGTCAAGTAACGAAGACGGTGATGGGATTATCGGATTACTTAGCTCTCAAATCACAAATTATCTCCTCTCTCTTTCTCTCTCATTTTTTGATAGCAAGATAAAATGATAAAATTGTAGTGCATTAATGTCGTTAAATGGCTCTCTCTCGTCGGTGACTTTCATTTAACGGAACAGGGATCTTGATTGGTTCGTTTCTTTGTCAATTACTTTGCACAGTGATACGAATAATAAAGTATCTTTCTTTTCATTATGTTATTGCAAAGACGCAACTTGTGTGTCATGCGTTATGGCTACTGATAAATGCTCTTATTGATCCTGTCTTCCTTCAAAAAAAAAAAAAAAAAAAAAAAAAAAAGTAGAAAGTAGGAACTTGTCAGTTTCCTTTTTATTATGTCCATTGGCAGGATCGAAATTCCGAAGCAACATTAACGGGCAGTACTTCTTCAACATTATTTTGTGCACTGGCAATCCTGATGGACTTAAGTTACTCAAAAAATCTTGCAGATATTGATGATAATTTTCATCTTCTATTGTGTCAGAGCTGAAATATTCGCGACTTTCTCCGGGGAAGTTGTACAAAAATTATGTATGAAAAATCGTAAAGTAACTAAGTCTACGGGAATAACCAGCCTCGTTTCACAGCCGAAAACAGCTCTGTTCAGGGAATCCCTTCTCACCCCCACCCCCACCCCCTACAAAGGAGGGGGGTAGGTTGGATGAAAACCCCATTATAACCATCTTAGGGGTCCCCACCACCCATAACCCGCCAAGTTTCATGCCCATCTGACCAGCTGTTTGGCCATGATTGAATAACAGACAGACAGACAGACATTACGCCCATTACAGTATGATATAAGTATGATATGTATGTATGTATGTATGTATGTATGTGTATATATATATATATATATATATATATATATATATATATATATATATATATATATATCATAGTTTTCTGCAGTTCTATGCAAAATTTATACTAAGTTACTTCAAGGGATTCATTACCTTTTGTATCACACTTCCCATCTGAACTTCCAGGTGAGAATCATTCTGCTATAAATGTACCAGGATATGGGGTAGCTTGCTACCCCATACCCCAGTACGTACTCCCTTTCTACCCCATACCCTTAAAACTTCATTTACACTAAATATATTTTCCATAACTGTAACTCTACTTCAACACTCACTAACAAAACGCTATGTTTATCATAATCATACTTTATTGTATTATAACTGCTTAATCTACATCTTTTTTTTAGTACTTAAAATTTCTCCTTTCTTGTGGTAATGTCAAGTTAGTGATCACTATCCAGAGCTGCTCCTCTTTAGCGACAAAAAATCTAAGTGCTCTTTTTCTCTACTGATTCACAGATGAATCATCTATTGAGTTTCTATTATTACAGCCTATTGATGTGCGTCCAAACGAAATGTTTTAAAACATATTAATTAAATACACTTCTAATTTTCATTTTGCTTCTACTAGGTATTCTTACCCTATTACATACTCTTTACCTTCACTTCCTAGACAATTTTGCAATCATTTTGATACTTATCCCAATGTATATATATATATATATATTATATATATATATATATATATCTATATATATATATAGATATATATATATATATATATATAGTGGTACCTCGAGATACGAAAGGCTCAACTTACGAAAAACTCGAGATACGAAAGCCATTGCGAAAAATTTAACGGCTCTTCATACGAAAAGTTTTCAAGATACGAAAGGTTTCTGAAAGCCCGAGATTCGCCCGATAACAATTTTGAAACTCGCGCCGCCATCTTAGTTCTAGTAGACTCGCCACCATCCTCCTGCTCTCCCATTGGTTCCTGATGCTAGCCACTGCCATGAGATCCTTCTCTCCTATTGGACAGCATCCCTCCCAACATGCATCTTATACATACGTGGTGGCATGCCTACCCCGGCCACTTCATACCAGAATCTTTATCGTACGCACGCAGCATTCGTTCGGTCCAATAATTTAGTTTAGTAACGTAAATTCGTTAGTGATTTCGTTGTGCTACTTTATCGTGTTGTGTGAGAACCTAATTAGTATACGTACTACATAACTTAATTACGTACAGTATAGTCTAGTCATGGGTCCCAAGAAAATTGCTGAAGTTCACAGAAAGAAGAGAATGCTTTCTATGGAGACAAAAATGGAGATAATAAAAAAGTATGAAGCTGGCTTGCGGTTGAGTGTGATCGCTAAGGAATACGGCCGAAATCGGTCGACGATAGGCACCATCCTTAAGCAGAAGGAAGCCATCAAAGCAGCTACACCTTCCAAGGGCGTGACTATTTTGTCCAACAAGAGGAGCCATGTGCATAATGAAATGGAAAGGCTGCTTCTTGTATGGATTGAGGACAAAGAAATCGATGGCGATACGATAACCGAGACGGCAATCTGCAAGAAGGCCAGCGCTATTTTCGGCGATTTGATTGCCCAAGCCAAAGACGAAGGCGGAGAGGGGACATCAACGGCAACCCCAGAGTTCAAGGCTTCTCATGGGTGGTTCGAAAAATTCCGTAAATGGACTGCCATCCATTCGATGGTGAAGAAATTGAAATTACGTAAAGCATAAAAAAATAAAAACAAATGTAAAAAAAAAAAAAGAAAATAAATTTTATTTTAAGTTTTTTGTAAAGTTAGTGTTACAGTTTTGTTAATGTGTTTTGTAAAGTTTATTTTGTTTTTCTGACATTTTTTATGTGTTTCATAAAGTTAAGTGTACATATCTGCCGTTTGTCCTCCTCCTCTGTCGCCACTTTCGGAGATAGCCTCATTCGAAAGGTAAGCTTCCACATTTTACGTACAGTATTTCTTGTATACCATGTACACTAGTACACCTTATTTACAGGTTATTTTGCATTTTGTTATTAATTTAGGTATTGAATGGTCCAAATTATTGTAGTATTTCATTGTTTATAGGTCAATTTAGCTTCATTATGAAATTTACTGGGGTGTTTTTGGAGGGCTTGGAACGGATTAACCATTTTACATGTAAAATGTGGTCCAAAATACGGAAAACTCATGATACGAAGGGCGCCTCGGAACGGATTAATTTCGTATCTCAAGGTACTACTGTATGTATGTATGTATATATGTATGTATGTATAATATATGTATGTATGTATGTATGTATGTATGTATGTATGTATGTATATATATATATATATATATATATATATATATATATATATATATATATATATATATATATATATATATATATATATATATATATATATATATATATATATCATAATTTTCATGTATAGCTTTTTTGCACTCATGCAAAATTTACATTGTCACTTCAAGGTGTTCATTACTTTTTGACATCCAACATCTCATCTGAACTTCAAGGGGAATCATTTTCCTATAAAAGTAATGGGATATGCACATTCTCGCTTTTTCTCTATACCCTTAATGCTTCTTTTCAAGCAAATATACTTTCCATAACTGTAACTGTATTGCAACTCGCTAAATAAATGCTATGTTTACCTTAATCAAACTTCATTGTATTAAAACTGCTTGATCAGCCATCTTTTTTTCTGGGAACTTAGAATTTCACCTTTACTATGGCAATATGAAGTTTTGTTATCACTATCATATTCACAGCTGAATCATCTATTGGGTTTCTGTTACTACAGCCTATTGATGTACTACTACACGAAAATGTTTTACAACACATTATTTAATAACATTTATCTTATTTTTCTTCTACTGGCATCCCTACCTCATTACATACACTCTACCTTCACTTTCTAGACACTTTGGCAACCATTACAACAACAACAACACTATCCCCATACATATACATATATAGTTTTTTCATATATATACCTTTCTGCATTTCTAGACAAAATGTTTTTTTAGACCATTTATTACCTTACAGTATTTCTTGTTGTATTCAAAATTCTCATCTGATCTTCAAGGTGAACCATTCTGGTACAAAAGCACTGGAATATGAGGTAGCAAGTTGTAAACTTGCTACCTCATACCCCAATACATACACTATAAATTTTGCTAAGAACTGCAGAAAACTACATATGAAAAAAAATTTATATATATATAGATATATATATATATATATATATATATATATATATATATGTAGTGTATATATATATATATATGTAGTGTATAGTATACAGTAGCATTCCAGACATCAATGCTGATTCGTTCAAGAAGAAGCAACAAGATGCGATTTTGTTGAGATCTGAATGAATTTTTCCCATAAGAAATTACTGGAAATACATTAATCTGTTCTTGACCACCAGATATTACACTAATCTTGCCTTTTAACTCAAATCATTACATATATATTACAATTAGATAAGTTCAATGCTAAGTAATATACTGTTATTTGAACTATTTCCATTTTTATATATATGTACACTGTAGTAAAATAAACTGACCTGCGTACGACCCTATGCGGCCACACTACCGATGGTTGACGAGCGACCATATGCTAAGCTAGGCTAGGCACGTAGTATGTACTGTAAGGTGTAGGCATAATTATTGTTGCTAATAATAAAACATAGAAAATCAAACCTCATTATTAGAGCAAATTAATAAAATATCAAAAATATTGAAAAACAAGCCTCATTATTACAACAAATTAATGAAATAGTAAAAATAAGCCAAATTATGTCTGTTATCATAAACTTGAGTAAAATTCCTAAGTTACATCACCAGCTAGTGGCGTGAGCAGATATAAACAAACCATCATACAGTCTATTGGAATACTATTTACAATATCACTTTAAAAAATAACTTTCTTTCATAGTATATTAATTTTCTATAAATAAAATATCCTTTAAAATAAGGGCACTTTTCATAGCCTCTGTGCTTTATAATGTGACAATCATTATCGGCAGACCCATTGGAAGTAGATCCTCATAAATGTATTCCTATAAAATTGGAAAGAATCCCGATGTTAAGTATAACTGGGGAACTACTTATATTGCAAAACCCTTTAAGTTGATAATAAAATACTATTAAGCAAATATTGCCAGTTAGTAAACAACAAGGCTTGAAGTTAAGCATGACTGGGAACTACGAATTATGAGCATCGTAAATCAAGTGACTGGGAAAGGCGAATAATGAGCGTCTTCCAAAGCACCGCCATCTTGGAGGCCTCCAAATCTGCAATAAAAGACAATGATGAAAAAAGCCTCCTCCCTCTCGGGAATCAAATTAACTCCTGAAGAAGGAGGGGCGACATTACAAAATCAGCCTGAGGGCCTCCCGATACTTCCAATGACGAATCGATGGAAGAAAAGAAAGGGGACAGAGGCACAACACTACTATGGGGTGGTGTGATGGCAGCAGGAAACAAAGCATCGGGTAGAGGAGACGAAAAACCCTCCCATGAAGGAAGAGTAGAAATCCTATGATGCTCCTTCTTTTAAAACAACTTCACTGCTCTTAGGCCACGCAACGCCATTCCATGAAAGGTGAACCTTTCGATCTGAACAGAGGCGTTAACCTTATGCAAGACCAACATCCAAGCGCCGACTCCCACGACGAACCAACCACAACACCAGGAACATCACTACGCACTCCCCCAACAGGTGACTCTTTAACATGGCCACGAACGGGCACGGGTGTGGCAGACGTACGAACGTGAGCTGGAGAGGAATCCCGAACACTTGTGAACGAATATCCTATTGATAAGACTGAAGGTTTGTTCGCGTATGAACTACTAATATATGATAACCCTAAAAGAAGTAGATATAGTCATGATCCAACCTTGACTCGCTTCATCTCCCTCTTTGGGAGTGGAAGTTGGCCAAGGTTTCTAAACTTGGAAATGGACCAAAAAATTTCAGCACTCAATTTAGAAAATTACTTATCAACTCTTAATCTCTTAAGGGCCGGCCGGCGGAATAATGCCGTTTTTTAACGACAGGACTTTGACATTCATACCACTTAATAAGGTGACTTGGGACATCTCCAAACCGCATATGATTTTCGCCTCTGACCTTCGGTTTGTAACGCCAGGGCAATTATCCCGAAAATAACCACTTTTCAAATTCTATCTCCTCCCTTGATATTAATATTAAGACCTGGGATTACTACCATATATAGACCTGATGTAGACCTCCAATCAAATGGAGTTTTTTTCTAAGTCATTTTTTTGCTAGATAAGAATTTTTCAATATGGTAAAAAAATAAACCCTATAAATCACGAGAAAAAAATGTATAAAAACAAAAAAAAAGACGAAACAAAAACTGGAAAAAAGGGCTCTATTGATTGTTCTATAATGTCTTTCTGAGTTATATACCAAATTCCAATGTTATAGCTTTAAAAATAAGTGAGGAGATAGACATTGAAGGTCAACAAGTATAGTTGAGATACGGGCGTTCAAAGTTTTCCTTCGTATTTCTATAAAGACCAATGTTAATAAATAATGATTATTATGAATGTATATTTCTTTTTTTGTGTATTAATAAACCAAAACTATTTTATTTATCATAATTTAATCATAAATGATGATTCCCTCTGCTCATATATCGTAGCCTTGGTGGGGCACTGCTTGAGGCAAGATGGGGCACTCCTTCTACGTAACCCCTCTCACTCACTAATCGGCTTATTACAGCGAATTTTCTTCTTCTGTATGTTAGCGAGATGTTTTCCTTGTATTTTCCTCTTTGGCATGATGACATTCTTGCCGAAACAAAGATAAACAAACATAATGCAAGAGAATGTCAGAGGTGAAACTCGAAGATGTACTCTCTTTTTACAAAGACAATTAATAAATCATGATTATTATGAATTTCATAGTCCATTTGGGTATTAAAAAACCAAAACTATGTTATTTATCATAAATGGAGATCTCTGCTCAAAGATACGAGCCTTGGGCATAGTGTGACGTGTGCTGTCAGGCAAGAAGGGGCGTTACTAAGCAACCCTCCCCTCTCTCTTCACTAACTAGCGTATATTATGATATTCTGTAATAATGCTTGAACGATTTTTCTTCGTCTGTATGTTAGCAAGATGTTTTCCTTGTCTTTTCCTCATTGGCATGATGAACTTCTTGCCGAAACATACATAAACATACGTGAAAGCAAGCGAAAGTCACGAGGTGAAACTCGAACGTGTAATCTACTTGAAGTCTATGGTCGCACTGATTCATGGTTGAACCAGATACTCGCTTCTGCGTCTGCGAGCCACGGAATCTCTACAGATGCCATTTCTCACAATTTCTTTGCCAATAATTATCAAAATTTACGATAACAGCAGAAATATTGCATTTTCTTGTACGGATGAATGTTTTAGGCTTATTGAGTTATGACTTTATAATTACCTTCCGTAACTACAAAAGTAAGCGGAATTTTGACGAAATATTTCGTATACGTATTCTCAATTGCCATATGAAGCTCCATGAATTTTTCATGACTGCATTTTTCGCCCTATACCACTGTATATAGAGGTTCCGGCCGGCCCCCTTAAGCGTCACCCACGTAACAATATAAATTTTCATAATAAAATTTATTATCTGGATACTTACCTACTGTTAAAATTTAGCTATATCTCACCCCGCAGATTAGGCGAGTCGGCATTCAAACAAAAATAAAATCGAATAGCTGCCCGGATGATGGTCTAGTTTACCTGTTCTCCACCAGGTGTTTCGAATGCTTTAGCTCGTCAGAATTCTCCTTGACAGCCACTAAGTTGTGGGGAGGATGGGTGGGTCTACTTTAACAGTAGGGAAGTATCCAAATAATAAATTTTATTATGAAAATTTATATTATTTGAGATGAATCTTACCTACTGTTAAAATTTAGCTGATTCCCACATTAAGAAGAGGATGGTGGGTAGTGCAGCTAGACAAAATTCCGCTCAGCCATTCGAGCTAAAGGTTTCTTATATGAAACCCAAAACATTCTCACCTAATCTGGAATCCTTGGTGGATTTTACTACCACCAGAAGTTGGATTCCATTCAGGGACCAAGGTTCTCATACGTATGCAGCAAAGAGCAGCCTTGTGGAGAAAACCGCTTCGATTCAGCCAGCATGAAACGCAAGCGGGATGAGGGACCCCTGTGCCTGGGTCCAAAAGCCCTATCAAACGACAGTCAGTTAAAACGAACACCTTTACAATATAAAGGTACGCTACTATACGAAATTTGTACCTTCACACTCCCCAAAATATTAAAACCCGGGATTTAAATAAAAGAGCCTAAAGAATTGCTCTTTTTCGGCTCAGGAAAAGACTTCCCACTACTAGTAGCAGATTAAGGGCTTTACTGTTTTCAAACACAATTATGTATACTTAAGGTAGTGATCAGGCAAAAACTGAATTGTACTTATACTGTGACACATCAATCCTATTCTGGAGCGACAAATTGACTTAACACTAAATGAAGTTGCAACTGCTGCTCACATTATGAATGTTTAACTTCAATAAGGCAGAAGATATGGAGCTAGTTCTCATGCACTAGCCTATCCATTATGTCACAGAGGACCTTGTGTTCCTTGACAAAGTTTCTAAAATTCATAACACAAAAGGTTAATTTTGCCTCTTCCAGGCATAACCTTCACAAATACATCTAGGTTTTCTAAAACCACAAAACAATAGTTAACTTTCCCTTCAAGTTTAACCATGGGCAAAGGCATTATAAGTTTCTAAAAAATCAAAACACAAAAGGTTAACTTTGCCTCTTCCAGGCTTAACCTTCAAAAAACAATCTAGGTTTTCTAAAACAACAAAACCAAAATTTAACTATGTCTTCAAGCTTAACCATTGGCAAAGACAGGTAGGTTTTCTAAAACCACAAAACAAAAGGTTGATCTCTGCCTCTTCCAGAGTAACCTTTGACTACATCTGTTTTTATTAAAACCACAAAACCAAAAGTTAACTTTGCCTCTTCCAGCATTTACCTTTGACAAAGATGTTCACGGTCTCTATAAGGATGATAAAAATGTTGTAGGTTTAACCTTTAAATTTAAATGCCCAACAGGATAGAGAAGTTTCCTCTTTTTCCTCCCCCAAGTGGTTAAATTGGAATTCTTACAGGGAACTGTAAAGCATAGCCTTAACATCACCCTCAGCTCTAAGGCAGAAAGCTAAAATAGCATTCCCTTTACACCAGTTTAAAGAAGGGGGCTGACAATAAATTTACTTATTAACCACTGCTAAATAAAAGGTTTTTACAGTAAACTCAGATAAAGTTTAGACCCGCATCTAAACTCAAGAGAGACTGATATAGAGATGAAAGGGCTTCAATCTCAACACCTTACAGTGCTGGTCCTCAGCAAGATCTAAAAGTACTTGATGCAATACCAAGGAAAGTACGTATGGAACGATAACTTTGGAAGTAGACAGTGAAAAGTCTTATCTCCTCTAAACGAAGACATTGACATCTACAAGGTTCCCGGTTGCTGAAAATTCCTCCAGAATGGTACCCTCAGCAACACACAGACCACTCGCTTTTGACCCAGGCCCTGGCAGTTTTAAATTAAGGACAGATCCTACGATAACTTGAAAATCTTATTATTGGGAGGGGACATTCTAACATCTCCAAGCAGTTAAGGAGATGCCTACGTCAATGGAACTGTAAGGAAGTGTGTAGTAGAGTTATTTCTTCTCAACGGAATAATGAGACATCTACCAAGAGCATTGGAAATTCTGAAAAGTTTTGTCCTGAGGTTACAAGGGCTCTACAGGAGACTAAGTAATTCTTGAACATGAAATTGCTCAATATAATTAAGAGTAGATACAAGGGGCAGGTCTATGAGTCTGAATTAGGCAAAATTTTAAGGAAACATCCACTGCTCAAGCCTGAGGGTCAACAAAGTAGTAGTAACCATTCGGATGTCCCTTCCCTGTTCATCTACATGCTAGGAAGCTAAATGAGTGTTCTTTAAATCCACACCAAGTGCCAAACTTACGGATGTCAAGGCCCTTGTTCTTCCTAAATCCCCAATTGCTAAAACACTGTCCTTCCACAGAATGGATGATCAAACCAATATGTTGTTTCATTTCACTCAAAGCAGCAAATTTCCCACAAAGACTTTGTTTCTGCTAAGCATCCTGATGTCTTTCCACGCCCTGACATCTAAAAAGTTTTACCAGGCGTAATTTGACTATTCTATTTTGCATGAACGTGTAATGACATAGTTAAAACTTACAGAGGGAAAAGACCAAAACTTGGACTTCGGTTTAAGAACCAAATGGACGATTCCTGGTTACAGTGTCCCTCCTACAGTCCTGGAGCCAAAGTTGGTTCTAGATTACTTACAAATTTAATGAAAGTTATTTGTTAAGTCGAAATTCTTACGCTGATTATCTGAAAATAACCAGTGAGGCCATGTTTCCTAATGAGGAAAAGCCCTTACCATATAGGAAGTTTCTTTCAGGTCTAAAATCTTCAAGCAGCAATGCCTATTCATCTTCACCGACAGCATGCATAATTAAATATCATCCCCACATCACTAGATAAGAATGGGGATATAAAAAATTAACAATATAATTGGGCCAGAAGAAGCAACAGGTCCTTGGCCTTTGGAATACTGTTGACAGAGTGGGCAACTTGAATCACTGATTCAGTAGAAGTGTCTTGCTCCTAAAGTCGACACCATCTACCAATGGGCAACAAGTCCCTGACATAACTTATAGAAGGCTGCACACTAACCCAAACAAAGTGCACAGAACAGCAATACCTTCTGGTAGAAACCTCTTGAAGGAACTTGCATGACTGTGGATGTATGGTAAGTGGAACACATTTGCATATGTACCACTAGTCTGACCATTCTTTCGAAAGGCACTAAAACGAAGCTAGAAAACCAACAATTATATGGGCAGACACCTACTGTTATTCAGTCTCCAAATGTCCAAGAATATCTCCAATTACTTTCGGGTGTCTTCCTAAAGAATTACCCTTGGACCATCATTCCCTCTATATACAATCTCCTACTAAAAGAGACTTATGAGAGATCTCTGCTGAAGACAAGGGAAGCTATAAGAGGGAGATTAAACCAGTGGAGGACAACCAGAAAGAATCACAACTGCCCTTCACTGTCTCCACCATATAACATACTGGTCCCAAGTCTCTCCATGCATGTTAGGAAGTTGCAACTGTCCATATCCCAGAACCTGAATCTGCACTTATCCCCGAAAGGTATAAAATAAGACTACCAATAGATAATCCTGAGCTGCATAATCAGACAGGAAGCGAAAGTGTTCTCACTTCTTCCAAACAGAGTGAGTATAAGCTTGAGGACATTACCCTGCAGCATCAGAAAAAAGTTACTTGTTTCCTCGCTAAAACTCTCGCTGGGTTTGCGTCTCCACCTCTCTAAGAATTCACAGAGACGAGACAACGTAGATAAAAGGTAATAACTCAAGTAAACTGAAAATATATCAGCGTGTCTGTCAGTCTCGAGTTCATTTCCCCACAGGAAAGAAAGAAAAAAAGCGAATCTACCTCCTATTAAAGACGGTTAAAGGACCACTAAGCTTTGTACAGCAAAAGTCGGCCTTCAGTTCTCCGCGACTTTAAAAGACAAGACAAGCCAAGGCAGACACAAAGGGAGATTGTGTCCGAGGACGAGAAAAGTTATGAAATGCTCTCAAACTGGAGAAAGCGTTGGTTCTCGTCTCCATTATTTAGAGTGTGCCAAAATACGCAAAGACAATTAAGACATATAGTCTATGTGGCCTCTATCCTCAACAAAATGAGGATACAGCAAGGTGTATTGTGACAACAAAAGCCGACCGGCCCAAAAGAATTCCTCCAACTGCATTCAAACTCTTCTTCCGTCAGCGGGTGACAGGAGGAGACAGCTGCCGACAGGAAGTAAACAGAGAGCTTAAAGGATTGCTCATTCTCCACAACCCTTGGTGACAAAAAGCAACACTTGTCGATAAGAGGTGACAGCAGCTGAGAGCTATATCGAATCCACCACGACTCATTGAGAGCAAGACAGTTTAAGATACTTGGGACTCGGCCAAGTCCGCACTCAGCACAAGTCAACTGCGTTCACACGATGTATCAGACCAAATTATCGTACCAAATCTCTTCAAATTATCGTATTTTGATTAATAATCATTTATTGTACAGGTCAAATTACCGTACTCGTACGATAATTATCGTATGTCTGGGAACCCTGGTCCACAATCCGCACGAGTCGACAGAGGGAGTGAGAAAAAGAGGCGCCAAAAGTGGGAGGCGGTGGGAGAGGAGTTACAACAACGCTCCCGCCACGTCCGAAAGCGATCATACATACTTGAAAGAATTCCTATATGAAACCAAGTTAGAAACCTCTGAAGCTAGAATATCTAACTCGGCGAGAACTTTAGATACTACTACACAGTGTCGACTTGAAGAGAAACATTAATCGAGGCAGTAGTAAGAGATTTGCCGATAGCCGAAGAGGAAGCAACGCAAAGAACAAACAAGCATTACAAAGACAAAGAAAAAGGAATATGCTAGCATACATGAATTTAGAATAACCAAAACATGAGAGATAACTAAATGTGTAAAACTCGCTACAGATACATTATCATCTCAATAAAATGTCTATACCTATACGTATCATATATTATTAAGCCTATGCATGCTAACTCCTCAAACTAGGTGTTGAAGACGACAGAATGCGCCTACGGAGGGAGCATCAACACTTACCGAAATGGTAATTATGTTAACCCTTTAACGGTCCTTTGGCGAACGCTTTAAACGAGATTCATACCATGAAAAGGGCGAAGTAGGTATTGGAGGGCACACAATCCCATCGTCCCGAGAACCGACCCGGTTCCCTGGCAGCGGACGTTTCCAACTGTCGCAGGGAAGTCCTAGGCTCGGGCTACGTACAGACGAGGGCACCACCACCTTACAATCTAACAGGGAACACGAAAATGAGCGCACACTGGAGGGATTCGTAACGTTCCCGTCACGAACTAAGTTCAAATTGTATTAGAACTAAAAATAGGTTAATGTTCTAACTTCTCGTTACGCTTTTCCTAAATCGAATGGGGAGCAGAAGGCAGAGCTACAAAGGAAATCAATACTAGCCTACTAAAATGCCTCGTCTGAGCAGGGATAGCCCTGACAGGTTTAAGTCCTGATCTAACTAATTGCTTTCGCAATCTATTAGTTCCAGTCTTTCCTATATCTGACATATTCAGGCCAGTACAAAGGAATGTAGATAAACTTCCAATTTCACCATCCTGGTTACACCAAAACATTCCTACATAGCCTGATGTTATTGGTTTTACTTCCGGTGGAAGATATCCTAGGAAAATGAAATTACAATACCGTAAACAGGTGTAAAACAGCCAAACTTCATAGAATACCAACAATCGCCTAGCCGCAATAGCGGCAAGGAGAATTCTGACAAGAGCTAAAACATTCGAAACACACCTGGTGGAGAACAGGTAAACTAGACAGTCATCCGGGCAGCCATTTGATTTTATTTTTGTTTGAATGTCGACTCGGGGAGATACAGCTAAATTTTAACAGTAGGTAACATTCATCTCAAATAATATGTTTACCGCGATCTACTCGGTAGAGGCTTCAACGGGATATTACGTTCAAGACTTAACTGTGCTTGTCAAGCTGTCAGTCCCTTAATAATACGTTTACTCGTATAGAGTGTAGGAACATCACTTGGTAACACTCAGCACACGTAAGCTGAAAATGGAAACTTATTTCCAGCCTGGCAACTATTTTCTGGTGGTCGCTTATGCTAGAAAGCTGCTTGACCCTGGTTGTCTTTCAGTACGCTTCGGGCGTTTATCAAGTCAAGTTGACTTTTGTCTCTTTCACAATGAATGTCCCGAGGAGGAGGTGTATTTCTTTAGGTGAGATCAATCAAATACTAGATGAGGAGTCTGATATTGATGACCTATTTGATGGTGAGAGCTTTAGTTTTGAATCCTCCATTGATGAGGATATTGAGGGTAGTACAATCTTTTCTTCCAATAGCGGGAGTGAACATGACTTTTCATTGCAGAGTGACTGGACTCTGAGCGCGGGAGAGAGAGAGATCTCTTTACTCTTGTTGCTGATCCCGGAGTGAAATTTACAGTTGAGGATAAAGAGAACCCATTAGAATATTTTGAGAAATACTTTGATGATGGAATCATTAACTACCACGTGAAAGAAACACAGATTTGCAAATCAGTTTCTAGATGAGAATGTAGAACATTTGCCTCCACAATCACGAGTACATAGATACATAGATGGTTTGACACTTTGAAGTAGGATTGCATTAGAGATTGGCATACAAAAGAATAATGGTGCATTTGTGTTTAATATTTTTCATTCAATATTATGTAGTCTTTTGAAATAAAATTGTATTAATTGTTTTTTTTTTATTCCAACATTTAATAAATTCATACACTTAACAACAGTATGAATTATAAGCAACAAATCAATATTAACTTTGAAAAACTATTATCAGTGCTATGATTGCTAATTACATAAAAAAGCTTGACGGTACGTTAGCAGGAGCTCATCCGGGGGATGCTTAACAGGTTAATATGGATATCTTCTCAGGAGTAGTAATAACAGGATTTGCGTGGTGGATGGATTGATCATGTAGAGAAGCCATCGATTTGGAAAGAAATCGGCCAGGAAAGAGGTGCCAATACTTCTTTAGCCCATAAATTCACTGATGGCAAATTTTACACTAGCTAAAATCAAGACTCAGCGGCTCATGCAAGCTTTGTAGTTAATAGCGATCTTGACTTTGAGGGGGAAATGTACATTCTCTGATATTAGTATGTCTTTTTATAAACCAAGGGTGCTGTTGGTTTTGGTTCCTGCAATTTCTTTTTTATGATAGTATGTCAGTTGTAAATGTAATTTTGCAAAGGAAAGTGTGAAGATATATTAGAAAAAACAGAAATAAAAGTTATTGAATCTTCGTTCTTGGTAAATTTATTTAAGTATTTTTTAACAAATATGTGAAGAATTTGTAACGGATTTTATTTGTTATTTGTTTTGATAATGTGTGAGCTGTAATTAATAATTTTACAAAATAAAATAAAATTATTTATTAGAAAAAATATATATAAGTTGGTTTTGACCAAACAAACATTCAGCTGTAGCTTCCCTACTCGGCAGAGAAAAGATTAAAACTTTCACGATATCTGTCAAGAGTACATATGAAAAAAAGGAGCGGACCACCACTGTGATTGTGCTTTCTCGCACCTACAAATATACATATAATTAAGCGTAAAGGATGTGTAAATTTATGATAAATATTGGAGGAAAGGACGCAAACTGATCTACATTTTGGTATATGAAAAAAAAAAAAGAGGTATATGTATACATTGGGAGGGGATCAATTATGGTAAAAAATTATTGGATGATTGATTGTTTAAGCATCTTCCTGGAGGTGAAGTCCACAGGTTAGTGATTCTATCTTTCGGGGCATGTCCTCCAGCTCCTTGTCTTCACACGAATCAGACAGCAGGATGCTGCCCCTGGTGGTAGACATAGGGGGTTCGACTGCCATCCTTGGGCAGCCTCGGCGACATCTGGGGGTGCTGGCAGGTCAAGGCATAATGTCGTTCTTAAGAAAAGGCCTGCGAGGTACTTCTGCCCTGTTCTGTCAGAGAAAGTCTCTCAGCGGGTGATCAATTTCCGGGAGGCTGCACGGAGTCTTGAGGGGATCGTCCTCGTTGAGGCTGTCGACTGCGAGGAATTCTCCCGGGACTGTTAACGGTTTTCCCCAATTACCTTCTCCGCAGGTGATGGGTCACTGTTGGCTCTTGGGGCGTTACAGAGGCCGAGGTAGTTTTGCCTTCTAGTTGCGGGGCCCATGCAGCATGCCATCAGGGAGGCCTTGAGGGAGCATTAGAGTCCTTTTCCACCATGCAGTTGGCTGCAGGGTTGTAGGCTGTGGTGGTGTGGTGGTTCGTCCCCATCAGGCTTGCCAGGGCGGGCCAGAGTTCCGAGGTTAAGGCGGTTCCTCGGTTCATCGTGAAGTCTTCTGGCACTCCGATACGGCTGATCCAGCTGGAGAGGAGGGCTTCAGCATAGGCATCAGCAGTGGTTTCGAACATCGGGGTAGCCCATGCCCACCTGGTGGACCAGTCGACCAATGCCAGAAGGCATCTGGCACTGTCGGATGGGGGAAGCAGGCGGACGATGTCTGTGTATGTGGCGGAATCTTCATCTGGTTGGGGGAAGGTTGTCATGTGGACTGACGGATGCGAGAGGCTGTGTATCACATCGAATACCAGCTTCCGCCAGGAGGCTGGGACCAAGGGCAGCCTGTGTTGGTGTCGCAGAGGAGCGTAGTTTTGGAAGGACCGAAGGGGATGTCTTCCCCCCAGAGGGAAGTGATGGCAGTGCGGTATACGCCGGTACTTCAGGATTGGAGGTTTGCTCCCAGGCTAGGTCCTCATAGTCCACGCCGAGGTGCAGGGAATTATTTAAGTTTCTTGAGAGGGCACCGCTATAGGGTGGCCTCCTGCCAAGGGGACATATTCAATGCAGCACCCAAACTCGGATATGTCTGCTATGATGCTGCTGTTTTGCGGACCATGCATCCCGCCTGATGAAGGTGTACACGTCCGTCTTTATGGTGAACGGGACACCTTCCAGAGGTATTTAAGGTGGTGAACAGCTTGAAACACAGTGAGGAGCTTGTGGTGGAAGATGCTGTAGTGGATTTCGGCAGGTTTCAACTTCCTGCTTAAGAAGGCCAGCGGTGTAGGGACTCCATTGGTTAGCTGTTCCAGGACGGCACTTCAGGCGATGTTGCTGGCATCGGTTGCGAGAGTCAGGGGCACGTCGGGATCCTGGTGAACCAAGGTTGTGGCTCTGCTGAGGGCCGCCTTGGTGCGATTGAAGGCGTGCTGCTGGGCATCCTCCCATACCAGCCTCTTTGGCTTGCCCTTCAGGACCTCAGTCAGAGAACATGGTGCGAGTGATGTCTAGGATAAACCTCCTGTAGTAGTTCATCATCCCCATGAACTCCTGTAGGGCCTTGACCGTTGTCGGTGTTGGAAAACTTTTCCACTGCGGCTACCTTCCAAGCAGTGGGGCTTACTCCTGCTGATGGGGGGGTTTTGGGGGCCCAGGAATTCCACCTTCTCCGCACCAAAGGTACACTTATCGAACTGGACGACGAGCCCGTTCGCCTACAGGCACTTAAGGATGGCCTGGACATGGTTCAGGTGTTCCTCCGGCATTGTAGAGCTTGTGTGCTAGTTCCAACATGCTCTCCATCTCCAAGTCGTCAGTGTCTTTAATCTGGCCGCATACTTGAGAGGAGGAAAAGCTGCCTCAGGATGCTTACCTCCTTCCTGCGCCCCTGGCTCTCTCTCTGGCAGCAATACCAGGGCCTGTAGCTTGTGCCAGGCTAACCTCGGGGTGATCATGGGGTTGACCACCAGGTCAAATTTGGGTGGCTTCTCAGGAACTGGGAAGGAGGATCCGGATCTGTTGCATCTTGAGGTTTTTCGTAGGGGATCTCTCCAGATAGGGTGGACATCCATGGGGAGAGACTGTCAGATATGTCCTCTGGGAGAGTGAGGCAACCAGGTCCAACTGATGCCCTCTGTGGTCCTCCTGTGGAGCTGAAACTGGATATACACGTGTTGGAGCCAGGATGCAACGTTCGTACCGGGAGACGGGCGGCAGGTTGATAGAGTGGGGCTCAGGTGGGGCGGCGGCAGCTCATAAGGGCATGTATTGGGGCCTTTAACCGTTTAGTACATATATATATATATATATACGTATATACGTAGCACGCCAACGCTACCCGAGCCTTTTAGTACGTATATATACGGGGAGCAGATGTTTTGAGCGTGATGTTTAGTACGTATATATACGATTGATTTTTCCTGCCTTTCTTTCAAGGTAAATCCTCTATAATGTATTCTCTCTAGATCCGAGGAAGTGTTGTTGACCTTATCCAAACAAAAACACTTCCTCCCAAACCCCTTTTATCATAATTTTCCTGATTTTCTATATCTAATGCAGGAATTCGCCAATCACTTGGCGGAGTCGCTATGTAGCGAGACAACATGCTGCAGGCTGGTCGTTCATTTACATGGAATTTTTTTGGTCTTTCAATGCAGGGGGTGGGGGTAGAGGGGATATAATCCTTTCTAAGTAAACTCAGCATCAGTCGTGAGTTGTTTTCTTCTCTTTTTCTTTTCCAAATCTAGCGCAAATGAAAAGTGATAAGTACGTAATTGTAGTTTATTGACATTTTTCCAACTGAAATATAAAACAAAATGTACAGGAACGTTACAGAACAAGAGGTTAGATGTAGAACGCACAAACTTTCATTTATGAAACAATGCACAAGTACCATATTCTAAATGAAAGTCATGTACAAAATTCTTACACAACAAACATGGCTGAAAATTCATCCGACAGTGAGAATGATGAAAACAAAAACAGGGCTAACAAGGTGAAGACAATAAAATAAGATATATGTGTAATGATTCTGAATGGGTTGCCGGTAATTTCTTGTCCTAAGATTTCGTATTTGACAACGCTGGGAGTTTCATTACATTGATAAAGGAGAATCTATAACAACAGATGATGAAAATTATCGTTATCACCATTTTCTTAATCAAATTACCTTTTAGTTGTGAAAGTCTTGGAGAGAGAGAGAGAGAGAGAGAGAAGAGAGAGAGAGAGAGAGAGAGAGAGAGAGAGAGCTGTTTTCTTTGTATTCTACTTTCCCCTCCTTTGAACACTGATGCCATATACAGAAATTAGAACCTATCTATTTTGTCATTTATAAAAATATATATATGAGTATGTATGAGTGTTATGTATGTAATTACATGTATAGTGCACAGAGAAACAGTACACAATTTGGGTGTCATTAGCTACGTTTCCAAACTTCTTCCCGACTTACAAACTGACTACAGATAATCTGCTTCCCACAATTCGGGGTTCTTTAATCCGGTCATAAAATCCTACTTATCCCTCCCCCGGGCTGTCCAGAAGAAAGAGGCCGTTCCGAGGACAAGGCCGAGTTAATCTGCCATCACTTGAACCAATAAGTTTTTTTTTTTTTTTTAGCACAGATTCATTTATTTTCATTGATGAGTGTTTTCATTGCTGAGTCTGGGCTAGACATTGGGAGTTATAGTATGATATATTTAGGTGATTAGAAACTAGATTATCTTCTCCTTACTTTTTTATCAAAGCAATTTACTAAATGACTTCAATTCTTCAGATTTCAGTTAATTTTACGTCTCCAAGGTTATATACCAGAACCTAGCATGGAAAAGTATGGCAGCTTGTTGCCGTATCTACACGACATCCAAGCTTAGTTCAAGGTTTTATGAATCATATCCGGGAAAAGTGGCAGCGTCTAAAACGTACTACATGTCCATGGTCAATTTGGTCTGACTATGATACGGATAACTGGCGAATACAGAAATTTGTACGATGGCACCGTAGTCATTGAATGAAATGATCAGTTGTTTTTGTTTACTGCTCCCGTTACCTCCCACCCATGACGAATTTGATGCGCTTGGTATTAGGGTCTGGAATTATAAAGTGTCCTTTCGAAAAATTCCAGTTCTTTCTTTCATTGATGATGGCCAGTTCGGAATTCCCTTGTCGACGGTCAAATGTCACGGGGAAAGTAAAATTCGTTTGCCTGTACAAAAGAGATATCACTAAATCCTCGATTGCCCATGAAACACGGAATTGGAATTGGTCAAAAGGACTAGGGATGATAATCCGAGGCACCATTCTCTTACTAATGTTCGAGTGGTTCCACCCACCAAACTCAATGCAGGTGGAAGGAAAGAAAAGATGACAACAACTGATTATTACCTTGGATATGCCTCTCTCTCTTCTCTCTCTCTCTCCTCTCTCTCTCTCATCAATCTCTACTCTCTCTCTCTCTCTCTTATATATACATATATATAATATGATGTATGTATATATTATATCTATATATATATATATCTATATATATATATATATATATATATATATATATAATACACGTGTGTATGTATGCATGTATGTGTATATATATATATATATATATATATATATATATATTATATATATATATATATATAGTATGTATGTATGTATGTATGAATGTATGTATATGTATGTACGTACGTACGTACGTACATACATACATACACACACACACCACTATATATAATAATATATATTATATATATAATATTTATATATATATATATATATATATATATATATATATATTATATTGCTACTTTCAAAATACATATTTCCCCTCGGAAATGTCATG
Source organism: Macrobrachium nipponense (assembly GCF_015104395.2). Lineage (NCBI taxonomy): Eukaryota > Metazoa > Arthropoda > Malacostraca > Decapoda > Palaemonidae > Macrobrachium > Macrobrachium nipponense. Next base: position 849,150 of record NC_061094.1, read on the forward strand.
TAGAATTGTGCAACATTTTTTCAGATTCCTAGATAGCTTAGAGATAGGATGTTTTAAATGTCTGTTCAGATTTCACATTACATAATGTAAAAGAATATATATATATGACTTAGAATGTAAAAAGAGAAGAGATTTTCTTTGTCTGTTCGAAACTACGAATGTTTACCTTTTAAGTCAACATTGTGTGACATCACATGCTTCAGCAGATTAGAATGCATTGGATTGAAGGAAATTACCCTACATCACATGCTAGAGTAGATTAGAATGCATTGGATGGAAGGAAATTACCCTACATCACATGCTTCAGCAGATTAGAATGCATTTGATGGAAGGAAATAAAACTACACTACTTGCTTCAGCAGATTAGAATGCATTGGATGGAAGTAAATAAAACTACATTACTTGCTTTAAGCAGATTAGAATACATTGGATGGAAGGAAATTACCCTACATCACATGCTTCAGTAGATTAGAATGCATTGGATGGAAGTAAATAAAACTACATTACTTACTTAGCAGATTAGAATGCATTGGATGGAAGAAAATAAAACTACATTACTTGCTTCAGCAGATTAGAATGCATTGGATGGAAGTAAATAAAACTACATTACTTGTTTCAGCAGATTAGAATGCACTGGATGGAAGGAAATTACCCTACATCACATGCTTCAGCAGATTAGAATGCATTGGATGGAAGGAAATTACCCTACATCACATGCTTCAACAGATTAGAATGCATTGGATGGAAGGAAATTACCCTACATCACATGCTTCAGCAGATTAGAATGCATTGGATGGAAGGAAATTACCATACATCACATGCTAGAGTAGATTAGAATGCATTGGATGGAAGGAAATTACCATACATCACATGCTTCAGCAGATTAGAATGCACTGGATGGAAGGAAATTACCCTATATCACCTTCAGCTCAGCAGACTTAAAATGCATTGGATGGAAGGAAATGATCCTACATCAATCTTCGCAGATTAGAATGTATGGCACTAAATTGGAAGGAAATTACTACATCAAATGCCCCCTTCAGCAGATTTAAAATGCAAAATTGAATGGGAAGGAAATTGATTCACATTCAGCTTTTCAACAGATTAGAATGAATTAGTTATGGAAGGAAATTATTCTACATTACATGCTTCAGCAGATTAGAATGCATTGGATGGAAGGAAATTATTCTACATTACATGCTTCAGCAGATTAGAATGCATTGGATGGAAGGAAATTATTCTACATTACATGCTTCAGCAGATTAGAATGCATTGGATGGAAGGAAATTATTCTACATCACATGCTTCAGCAGATTAGAATGCATTGGATGGAAGGAAATTACCCTTCATCCCATGCTTCAGGCAGATTAGAATGCTTGGATGAAGGAAATTACCCTACATCACATGCTCCAGCAGTTTAGAATGCAATAGATGAAGGAAATTATTCTACATTATATGCTTCAGCAGATTAGAATGCATTGGATGGAAGGAAATTATTCTACATTATATGCTTCAGCAGATTAGAATGCATTGGATGGAAGGAAATTACCCTACATCACATGCTTCAGCAGATTAGAATGCATTGGATGGAAGGAAATTACCCTACATCACATGCTTCAGCAGATTAGAATACATTGGATGGAAGGAAATTATTCAACAATATATGCTTCAGCAGATTATAATACATTGGATGGAAGGAAATTATTCTACATTATATGCTTCAGCAGATTATAATACATTGGATAAAAGGAAATTATTCTACATTATATGCTTCAGCAGATTAGAATACATTGGATGGAAGGAAATTACCCTACATCACATGCTTCAGCAGATTAGAATGCATTGGATGGAAGGAAATTATTCTACATTACATGCTTCAGCAGATTAGAATGCATTGGATGGAAGGAAATTACCCTACATCACATGCTTCAGCAGATTAGAATGCAATGGATGGAAGGAAAATGATATTGTTATGTTACAATAAAGTTTCATACATACTTACCTGGCAGATATATACATAGCTAAGACTGCCGTCGTCCCCGACAGAAATTCAAATTTCACGCCACTCGCTACAGGTAGGTCAGGTGATCTACCGCCTGCCCTGGGCGACAGGACTAGGAAACCATCCCCGTTTTCTATCATATTTTCTCTCTTCCTTCCCCCTGTCTCCTGCGGGGAGGCTGGGTGGGCCTTTAATTGTATATAATCTGCCAGGTAGTATGTATGAAACTTTATTGTAACATAACAATATCATTTTTCATACAATCAACTTACCTGTCAGATATATACATAGCTGATTGGCACCCTTCGGTGGAGGGTAAGAGACAGCTACTATATGGAATAGACAGGTAAACAACATATGTTGTAGGTATAAATAACACCTTGGTTCCTACCTGATAGGCGGTAGACTTCGTGGTGTTTGCCCAGTAGTCTGCATCACCTCAAAGAAACTTAGCAAGATATGATCTATGGCCAAGAGTTCTTGTGGGTCTGCCGATGGGGTCTTATCCGCTTACTCGGCAGAGCCTGAAAGGACTTTGTCAATGGGTGCTGATCCACTTATATGACAATACACCTTATGAAGGAGCACACAACCAATCCCGACCACCTGATCCTAACCATATGTTAGAACTAAGGATTGTTCCGAGTTATCCCAAACTCTTCACAACAACCGTAACTCAAAAACCACTACGCACACATACATAATTTTCTAAAAAAAAATTATACTCATCTAATTAGATATGACAAGATTCTCTTACTGAACAATATAGACAGCCGCCCGTGCTAAACCAAGTCCTCCATTGTTCGAAGAGACTCCAGACCATATCCAAAAAGAAGAAAAGTATATACTTTTAAGGATTGGTGTCGGCTCCCGTACCCAGAATTCGTATCCGCCGATACGAAAGGACCCAGAGAAAAACACTTCTTCATATGTCACACGACGTCTTTCAAGTAATGAGATGCAAATACTGAGTTGCATCTCCAAAATGTCGTATCTATGATGTTTTTAAGCGACATATTTCTTATGAAACGAGAGAGACGTCGCCTACTGCTCTACTTCATGAGCTTTAACTTTCAACAGTCGCAACTGTTCGTCAGAACAGACCCTTATGCGCGTCTGTAATGACGTTTCCTCACAAAGAATGCCAGAGCATTCTTGGACATCAGTCTTGTGGGGTCTTTTACCGCCGCACCAAAGACCTTGTCTAGAGCCTCCCCATCTGATGCTTTCTCTGAATGTAGAACTTTTAGAGCTCTTACAGGGCATAGAGATCTTTCTGCTTCTCTTCCTACGAGACTCGATATGCCTTTGACTTCGAATGACTTAGGCCAGGGATTCGAGGGATTCTCATTCTTAGCTAAAAACAGGGTCTTAAACGAGCAAATAGCTGAGTCTCCCTTGAAACCTACTTTATCCTGCAGAGCATGTAATTCACTAACTCTCTTTGCCGTAGCTAAAGATAATAGGAATAGGCATTTTCTGGTGATGTCTCTAAACGAAGCCAGATGAGGAGGTTCGAATCTTTCAGATGAAAGAAACTTGAGAACCACGTCTAGGTTCCAGTTCGGAGGGACCGGTTCCTTCGACTTTGAAGTCTCAAAGTACCTTATGAGATCGTGGAGATCTTTATTATCTGCCAGATCTAATCTTCTATTCCTGAAGACTGCCGAGAGCATACTTCTGTATCCCTTTATTGTGGATACAGCTAGATGAGATTGCTCTCTCAGGAATAGAAGGAAATCAGCAATTTCCGCTATAGAGGTAGTGGAGGAGGACAACTTCTTAGTTCTACACCACCTTCTAAAAAACCTCCCACTTCGACTGATATACTTTTCGTAGTGGAGGTTCTGCGTGCTCTCGCGATCGCGCTTGCAACTTCGCGAGAAAACCCCTCTCGCTCTGACGAGTCTTTCGATAGTCGAAAGGCAGTCAGAGACGAGAGCGGGAGGTTTTGATGAAACCTCTTTGAAGTGTGGCTGTCTGAGAGATCCATCCTTCTTGGTAGGGATCTGGAAAGTCTACGATCCACTCTACCACCTCCGTGAACCAATCTTGGGCCGGCCAAAAGGGGCTATCAATGTCATCCCTCGTCTCCTTTGACGCCACAAACTTTTTTAGTACTAGTCCCAGGATTTTGAATGGAGGAAAAGCATAGACGTCTACGCGAGACCAAATCTAGCAGGAAGGCGTCTACCATAAGAGCTCTTGGGTCTTCCACGACCGAGCAAAAGACTAGCCAAGCCTTTGGAGATGAATGTGGCGAAGAGATCCACATGAGGTGTCCCCCACAGCGACCAGAGATCTTGACACACCTCCTTGTGTAGGGTCCACTCTGTATGAAGGACCTGGTTCCTCCTGCTGAGTCTGTCCGCCCTCACATTCTTTACTCCCTGAACGAACCTTGTCAGAAGGGAGATGTTCCTGTGAGACGTCCACAAAGCAAAAGGTCCTTCGTCAGCTCGTAAAGGAACGAGGAGTGAGTCCCTCCCTGTTTTCGAATGTAGGCAAGTGCGGTGGTGTTGTCCACGTTTACTTGCACTACTTTGTTCGACACCAGAGGTTCTAGACTCTTCAAAGCCAGATGGCACGGCGAAGAGCTCTTTGCAGTTTATGTCCAAGACACCTGCGCTGGTTCCCAGGTGCCTGACACTTCCTTCGAGCCTAATGTTGCTCCCCAACCTTTCTCCGACGCGTCGGAGTACAACACTAGGTCTGGGCTTCTGGGTTCTTAGAGAGATCCCCCCTTTGTTCTCTTTCAGAGGGGGCAACCACCATTCCAGGTGCGGTCTTATCTCCACTGGAATGGGAAAGGCGTTCCGAAAGTTGTCCAGTTTTCCAACTCCAAGACTTCTTGAGGAAGAATTAAAGCGGACGTAAATGAAGTCTTCCTAGCGGGAAGAACTGTTCGAGCGAGGAAAGGGTCCCTAGAAGGCTCAACCATTTCCCTCGCCGACGTTCTGTTCCTTCCTTAAGAAGAGAGAGACTATCTGCAAAACCTTTTTGCGATTCTCTCTTGCGAAGGAAATACTCGAAAACCCGAGAATCCATCTGAATCCCCAGATAGACTAAGTTCTGTCTGGGGGTCAGCTGCGACTTCTCGAGGTTCACGAGCAATCCCAACGCTTTGATCAGATCTAAAGTTAACGTCAGGTCCTCCAAGCACTGTCTCTCTGATCTGGCCCTGATGAGCCAGTCGTCCAGATACAGAGAGATATTTACTCCTTTGAGGTGAAGAAAACCTCGCCACATTTTTTCATCAGGCTTGTGAAGACCTGAGGAGCTGTGGACAGGCCGAAACACAAGGCTCTGAACTGAAAGATCCTTCACCCCCGTCATGAAACGGAGGTACTTCTTCGATGAAGGGTGGATCGGGACGGTGAAAATAGGCGTCCTGGAGATCTAGAGACACCATCCAATCTCCTTGTCGCAAATGAACGCAAGGACTGAGGCAGAAGTCTCCATCGAGAACTTCTCCTTCCGAACAAATTTGTTCAGAGAGCTGACGTCTAGTACTGGTCTCCAGCCTCCCGAGGCCTTCGCAACCAGAAAAAGGCGATTGTAACAAAAACCCAGGGGGAGTTTTGATCCAGTACTAGTTCTATCGCTCTCTTTGTCCCACATTTGTTCCACCATCGATCGAAGAGTATCCCTCAGCACAGGATCCTTGTACTTGGCTGTTAGTTCCCGTGGTATTGACGTTAGGGGAGGAGTGTTCAGGAGAGGGATACGATATCCCTTCCTTATTACAGACAACGATGACAGCGTCTGCGTTTACCTAAGTGTCCCAGGCCTCCCCGACAAATCCCAGGAGCCTGGCTACCTACTGGTGCTTGGAGGAGAGAAGCATCACTTTCCCTTTTTGAAGGGACGAAAGGCAGACCTACCTCTCTTCTCAGGAGCCTTCCTTCTTGCGGGAGGTCTGGAGGTAGGGCCACCTCGAAAGGGCTGAACCGATGTACTCTGTCCTTTCTTGTCAGGTGTAGAAGCAGGCTTCTTCTTCCTTGCTGACTGCGTCAGAAGGTCTTGAGTCGCCTTCTCAGTTAATGAACGAGAAATGTCCTTCACCAACTGAGAAGGGAACAAAAAGTCAGACAAAGGCGAATACAGCAGCGCTGCCCTCTGAGCGTGGGATACTGCCTTGGTTAAAAAAAAAGGCACTATATACCGTCCTCTTTTTTAGAAGACCTGCTCCAAACAAAGAGGAGATCTCAAACGAGCCATCCTGCACTGCTTTGTCTATACAAGACAATATGCACAATAGGACTTCTGGTTCGATTCCTTAGAATCATGGGCTTTCTGGACATCACCCCAAGGGACCAATCTAAGAAGTTGAAAACTTCTAATACATGAAAGAGTCCCTTGAGGAGATGGTCCAGTTCAGAAATGCCCCAAGTAATACGTGCAGAGTTCAGACCTTGTCGACGTGAAGCGTCAACTAAGGTCGAAAACGTCCTCTTCTGACGTAGACGGAAGAGCAATACCCATATTCTCTCCCGTCTGATACCAAATGCCTCTTTTACCAGCTAGTCCTCGCTGGAGGCATGCAGAAGACCATTCTGACTAAGTCCTTCTTAGACTTCATCCAAGAGTCTAAGGACTGAAGAGCCCTCTTCATTGAAATGGCGGGCTTCATTCTGAGAAAAGACGAAAACTTCTTCGTCTTAGCACTCGAAAACAGAGAGCGCGGAGGAGGAGGAGCGGCAGGAGTCAAGTCGTCTCCATACTCCTCTAGAAGCAAGGTAGTCAAAACTTGATAGTTCGACAGTCCTTCTCTTCCTTGATATTCTTCGTCCGAGTTTACTTCTAACTCGGGATCTAAATGAGCTCCCGCTCCCAACTCCGTACGTTCTTCCTCTGGAGAGACAAACTCCTAATAGGAGAGGGGCTAAGGGAATGATATTCCTTCCTCTTCCCCGCTTTAATAGCCCTGGAAGGCGCCAAAAGCTCAGGCTTCTCTCCATAAAATAGAAGACGCTTCCCAGCTTGGATGACGCTTCTCGTCGCCCCAAGCGTCCTTGGCTGACGTCCGGATGACGCCTCGCGCCTGGAAGACGCTCAGCTCTCAAAAGGCGTCCTAACTGGCGCCAAAATATTGGTTGGAGCTTCGCGTCTACAAACAGCTTTCAAAGACGCTTCATGCCTAAAAGACGGTCTCACGTCTCTCGGGCGTTACGTGTCTTCCGTAAGCTCCCGATCTCGCTCTCGAACCCGAAGCTTCTGCGTATGTTTAGAAGCTTCACGTTGCATGACGCTCTCGCTTAGCAGGGGAGAGAGAACGAGACTTCTTGATTGGAAGCGCAACGTCCTTCCTACGAGGCGCTAAAACTCCCACCAAAGAGGCCAGTTGTTCTTGTACTGCCATGATAATCTTCCTTGAAGCTTCTCCCACGTCAACTGCATGACGCCTTTCGTCATCAATCGAGGGAGAAGTAGGAAAGGGTTCTTCTGCGTCCTCGTCGGGTGACGCTGACGCCACCTTTCGCCTTCTTAATAGAAGAGGGAGCGTCATCTTAGAAACGCTCTGGGCTCGAATCAATTTCGGGTTCTTTCAAATGCCGTTTCAGAGGCCTCGATAAATCCGACTCCTTCCACCCTCGTTTAGGTGAGGGAGAGGGAGAGGATGAGAAACACGAAGGACGCTTTTTCTAAAGCGCCCTTGAGCAGCCTGCCACGAAACAGAGCTTGCTGAAGGGACGTCTGACCGTTGGGGATTCCCCACGACCTCCTTAAGGCTTTCGACTTTCCTTCTCCTCTGGGCATGGGAGCTTGGAAGAGGTCTAGGCCTGGGAGCGTCGCAGGGACGATCAAACGCCCCCTCCACAACACTGGGAGAACTCACTTCACGTTAATGCTCACTTTCACTAGCCTTACCTTGTAAGTCCGCCATTTTGGACTTCATGTCTCGATAGTAGCTTTCAGATCGGCGATTTCCGAGGCAGATTCCGAAAGTACACTTTGTGAATTAGACACACAGGGAGAATCTAAATCATTAGGATTAGAATAAGTATCAATAAAAAGGCTCAATAGGCCTTGAACTCACACCTTTCAAACGTCTAACCCTATCCCTCTCTACTTCTTCATATAAGAAGTTAAAGTCTTCCACTCTTCTGCATTAAATCCCTCACCGTCATGACAAGTATTAGTAGCAGAACACTGAAACCCCCTACATTTACGACATACAGTGTGAGGATCACCCGAAGCTTTCGTATCCTCACCCTTGCAGCCTACATTCCACACATTCTCACACTCACATTTGAATCAGACATACTGAGAAAAATCCAAAAAGGAATTCCAAAACAGTCCACAGTAGCGAATGCCAAAAACACGATCCAGATACGTCACCAAAAGTCGATAAACGATGATCAAAGGATGAAATAAGAATCTAAGTCAGGAGGTAATAGCAAAAATGTTGATACCACCGGCGACAGAGACAAAATGATAGAAAACGGGGATGGTTTCCTAGTCCTGCCGCCCAGGGCAGGCCGGTAGATCATCTGACCTACCTGTAGCGAGTGGCGCGAAATTTGAATTTCTGTCGGGGACAACGGAGTCTTAGCTATGTAATATATCTGACAGGTAAGTTGATTGTATGAAATTATTCTATATTATCTGCTTCAGCAGATTAGAATGCATTGGATGGAAGGAAATTATTCTACATTATATGATTCAGCAGATAAGAATGAATAGGATGGAAGGAAGTTATTCTACATTATATGCTTCAGAAGATTAGATTGCATTGGATGGAAGGAAATTACCCTACATCACATGCTTCAGCAGATTAGAATGCATTGGATGGAAGGAAATTATTCTACATCATATGCTTCAGCAGATAAGAATGCATTGGGGTGAAGGAAATTACCCTATATCACATGCTTCAGCAGATTAGAATGCATTGGAGGGAAGGAAATTATTCTACATTACATGCTTCAGCAGATTAGAATGCGTTGGATGGAAGGAAATTATTCTTACAATATATGCTTCAGCAGATTAGAATGCATTGGATGCAAGGATATACCCACATTTACATGGCTTCAGCCAATTAGATGCCAATTGGATGGAAGGAAATTACCCTACATCACATGCTTCAACAGATTAAAATGCATTGGATGGAAGGAAAATATTTTTTACCATTATATGCTTCAGCAAATTTAGAATGCATTTCATGGAAAGGAAATTACCCTACATCACATGCTTCAACAGATTAGAATGCATTGGATGGAAGGAAATTACCCTACATCACATGCTTCAGCAGATTAGAATGCATTGAATGGAAGGAAATTACCCTACATCACATGCTTCAGCAGATTAGAATGTATTGGATGGAAGGAAATTACCCTACATCACATGCTTCAGCAGATTAGAATGCATTGGATGGAAGGAAATTACCCTACATCACATGCTTCAGCAGAGGTTAGAATGTATTGGATGGAAGAAAATTACCCTACATCACATCTTCAGCAGATTAGAATGCACTGGATGGAAGGAAATTTACCCTACATCACATGCTTCAGCAGAATAGAATACATTAGATGGAAAGGAAATACTCTACAATTATATGCGTTCAGCAGATTAGAATGCATTGGTTGGAAGGAAATTACCCTACATCACAGCTTAAGCAGATTAGAATGCATTGATGGAAGGAAATTACCCTACATCACATGCTTCAGCAGATTATAATGCATTGGATGGAAGGAAATTACCCTATACATTATTCTTCAGCAGATTAGAATGCATTGGATGGAAGGAAATTACCCTACATTATATGCTTTAGCAGATTATAATGCACTGGATGGAAGGAAATTACCCTACATCACATGCTTCAGCAGATTAGAATGCATTGGATGGAAGGAAATTACCCTACATCACATGCTTCAGCAGATTAGAATGCATTGGATGGAAGGAAATTACCCTACATCACATGCTTCAGCAGATTAGAATGCATTGGGATGGAAGGAAATTACCATACATCACATGCTTCAGCAGATTAGAATGCATGGATGGAAGGAATTACTCTACATTATAAGCTTCAGCCGATTAGAATGCACGGATGGAAGGAAATTACTCTACATCACATGCTTCAGAAGATTAGAATGCACTGGATGGGAAGGAAATATCCTATATCACATGCTTCAGCATATTAGAATGCATTGAATGGAAGGAAAATTACTCTACATTATATGCTTCAGCAGATTAGAAATGCATTGGATGGATGAAATTACTCTACATTATATGCTTCAGCAGATTAGAATGCACTGAATGGAAGGAAATTACCCTACATCACATGCTTCAGCAGAATAGAATGCATTGGATGGAAGGAAATTACCCTACATCACATGCTTCAGCAAATTAGAATGCATTGGATGGAAGGAAATTACCCTACATCACATGCTTCAGCAATTAGAATATATGATGGAAGGAAATTACTCTACATAACATGCTTTAGCAGATTTAATGCGTTGGATGGAAGGATATTACCCGACATCACATGCTTCAGCAAATTACAATGCACTGGATGGAAGGAAATTACCCTACATCGCATGCTTCAGCAGATTTGAATGCATTGGATGAAAGGAAAATTAGTCTAGATCATATGCTTCAGAGATTAGAATGCATTGGATGGAAGGAAATTACCCTACATCACATGCTTCAGCAGATTTGAATGCATTGGATGGAAGGAAATTACCCTACATCACATGCTTCAGCAGATTAGAATGCACTGGATGGAAGGAAATTACCCTACATCAATTGCTTCATCAGATTAGAATGCATTGGATGGAAGGAAATTACTCTACATTATATGCTTCAGCAGATTAGAATGCATTGGATGGAAGGAAATTGACCCTACATCACATGCTTCATTAGATTAGAATGCATTGTATGGAAGGAAATTACCCTACAACACATACTTCAGCAAGATTAGAAATGCAATGGAGGGAAGGAAATTATTCTACATCACATGCTTCAGCAGATTAGAATTCATTGGATGGAAGGAAATTAACCCTAAATCCCATGCTTCAGCAGATTAGAAATGCATTGGATGGAGGAAATTACCCTACATCACATGCTTCCAGCAGTTTAGAATGCAATAGATGTAGGGAAATTATTCTACTTATATGCTTCAGCAGATTAGAATGCATTGGATGGAAGGAAATTATTCTACATTATATGCTTCAGCGGATTAGAAAGCATTGGAGGGAAGGAATTACCCTACATCACATGCTTCAGCAGATTAGAATGCATTGGATGGAAGGAATTACCCTACATCACATGCTTCATCAGATTAGAATACTTGGATGGAAGGAAATTATTCTACAATATATGCTTCAGCAGATTAATAACATTGGATGGAAGGAATTATTCTACATTATATGCTTCAGCAGATTATATACATTGGATGGAAGGAAATTATTCACATTATAAGCTTCAGCAGATTACAATACATTGGATAAAAGGAAATTATTCTACATTATATGCTGTTCAGCAATTAGAATAACATTGGATGGAAGAAAAATATTCTACATATATGGGCTTCAGCAGATTAGAAATGCATTGGATGGAGGGAAATTATTCTACATCACATGCTTCGCAGATTAAGAATTGCATTGGATGGAAGAAATTACCATACATTCACATGCTTCAGCAGATTAGAATGCAATGGATGGAAGGAAATTATTCTATATTTTAGCAGCTGCTTCAGCAGATAGAAGCATTGCATGGAAGGAAATAATTCTACATTATATGCTTCAGCAAATTAGAATGCATTGGATGGAAGGAATTATTCTACATTATATGCTTCAGCAGATTAGAATGCATTGGATGGAAGGAAATTACCCTACATCACATGCTTCAGCAGATTAGAATGCATTGGATGAAAGGAAATTATTCTACATTATATGCTTCAGCAGATTAGAATGCATTGGATGGAAGGAAATTATTCTACATTATATGCTTCAGCAGATTAGAATGCATTGGGGTGAAGGAAATTACCCTACATCACATGCTTCAGCAGATTAGAATGCATTGGATGGAAGGAAATTATTCTACATTACATGCTTCAGCAGATTAGAATGCGTTGGATGGAAGGAAATTATTCTACAATATATGCTTCAGCAGATTAGAATGCATTGGATGCAAGGATATTACCCTACATTACATGCTTCAGCAGATTAGAATGCATTGGATGGAAGGAAATTACCCTACATCACATGCTTCAACAGATTAGAATGCATTGGATTGAAGGAAATAATTCTACATTATATGCTTCAGCAGATTAATACATTGGATGGAAGGAAATTATTCTACATTATATGCTTCAGCAAATTAGAATGCATTTCATGGAAGGAAATTACCCTACATCACATGCTTCAACAGATTAGAATGCATTGGATGGAAGGAAATTACCCGACATCACATGCTTCAGCAGATTAGAATGCATTGAATGGAAGGAAATTACCCTACATCACATGTTTCAGCAGATTAGAATGCATTGGATGGAAGGAAATTACCCTACATCACATGCTTCAGCAGATTAGAATGCATTGGATGGAAGGAAATTACCCTACATCACATGCTTCAGCAGATTAGAATGCATTGGATGGAAGGAAATTACCCTACATCACATGCTTCAGCAGATTAGAATGCACTGGATGGAAGGAAATTACCGTACATCACATGCTTCAGCAGAATAGAATACATTGGATGGAATGAAATTACTCTACATTATATGCTTCAGCAGATTAGAATGCATTGGTTGGAAGGAAATTACCCTACATCACAAGCTCAAGCAGATTAGATGCATTGGATGGAAGGAAATTACCCTACATCACTTGCTTGAGCAGATTAGAATGCATTTGGATGGATGGGAGGAAATTAAACTATATCACATGCTTCAGCAGATTAGAATGCATTGAATAGAACGAAATTACCCTACATCACATGCTTCAGCAGATTTGAATGCATTGGATGGAAGGAAATTACCCTACATCACATGTTTCAGCAAATTAGAATGCACTGGATGGAAGGAAATTACCCTACATCAATTGCTTCAGCAGATTAGAATGCATTGATGGAAGGAAATTACTCTACATTATATGCTTCAGCAGATTAGAATGCATTGAATGGAAGGAAATTACCCTACATCACATGCTTCAGCAGATTAGAATGCATTGGATGGAAGGAAATTACTCTACATTATATGCTTCAGCAGATTAGAATGCATTGGATGGAAGGAAATCACTCTTAAATTATATGCTTCAGCAGATTAGAATACATTGGATGGAAGGAAATTACCCTACATCAGATGCTTAAGCAGATTAGAATGCACTGGATGGAAGGAAATTACCCTACATCACATGCTTCAACAGATTAGAATGCATTGGATGGAAGGAAATTATTCTACATTATATGCTTCAGCAGATTAATACATTGGATGGAAGGACATTTTTCTACATTATATGCTTCAGCAAATTAGAATGCATTTCATGGAAGGAAATTACCCTACATCACATGCTTCAACAGATTAGAATGCATTGGATGGAAGGAAATTACCCGACATCACATTTGCTTCAGGCAAGGATTAGAATTGCATTGGAATGGAAGGAAATTACCCTTAACATCCCAAACATGCTTTTCAGCAGATTAGAATGCATTGGGAAATGGAGGAAATTACCCCTACATCACATGCTTTCGCAAGATTAAGGAATTGCTTGGAATGGATGAAATTACCCTACATCAACATGCTTATTCAGCAAGATTAGAATGCATTGGATGGAAGGAAATTAACCTACATCCACAGGTGCTTCAGCAGATTAGAATTGCATGGCCATGGATTGAAGGCAATTACCCTACATCACATGCTTCAGCAGATTAGAATGGCACTGGATGGAAGGAATACCGTACATCACTTGCTTCAGCAGAATAGAAACATTGGATGGAAGAAATTACTCTACATTTATGCTTCAGCAGATTAGAATTGCATTGGTTGGAAGGAAATTACCCTACATCACAAGCTTAAGCAGTTAGAAGGCATTGGATGGAAAGGAAATTACCCTACATCCCATTTTCTTGAGCAGATTAGAATGCATTGGATGGAAGGAAATTAAAACCTACATCACATGCTTCAGCAGATTAGAATGCATTGAATAGAAACGAAATTACCCTAAATCACATGCTTTCAGCAGATTTGAATGCATTGGATGGAAGGAAATTACCCTACATCACATGTTTCAGCAAATTAGAAAAATGACTGGTGGAAGGAAATTAACCCCTACATCAATGCTTCAGCAGATTAGAATGCATTGGATGGAAGGAAATTACTCTACATTTTATATTCTTCAGCAGATTAGAATGCATTGAATGGAAGGAAATTACCTACAATCACATGCTTCAGCAGTTAGAATACATTGGATGGAAGAAATTACCCTACATCAGATGCTAAAGTTTCAGATTAGAATGCACTGGATGGAGGAAATTACCCTACATCACATGCTTCAGTCAGATAGAATGCATTGGATGGAAGGAAATTAGCCTACATCACATGCTTCAGCAGATTAAAATGCATTGGATGGAAGGAAATTACCATATCGAGATTAGATATCAGCAGATAGAATGCATTGGATGGAAGGAAATTACTCTACCTTATATGCTTCAGCAGATTAGAATGCACTGGATGGAAGGAAATTACTCTACATTATAAGCTTCAGCAGATTACATTGCATTGGATGGAAGGAAATTAAATACTACATCACATCATCAGCAGATTAGAATGCACTATGGAAGGAAATTACCCTACATCACATGCTTTAGCAGATTAGAATGCATTGAATGGAAGGAAATTACTCCACATTATATCTTCAGTAGATTAGAATGCATTGGATGGAGGGAAATTACTCTACATTATATGCTTCAGCAGATTAGAATGCATTGGATGGAAGGAAATTACCCACATCACATGCTTCAGCAGATTAGAATGCATTGGATGGAAGAAATTACCCTACATATAGCTTAAGCAGATTAGAATTCACTGGATGGAAGGAAATAACTCTTCATTATATGCTTCAGCAGATTAGAATGCATTGGATGAAGTAAATTACTACATCACATGTTTCAGCAGATTAGAATCATTGAATGGAAAGAAATTATCCTACATCCCATGCTTCAACAGATTAGAATGCATTGGAGGAAGGAAAATTATTCTATATTATATGCTTTAGCAGAATAGAATGCATTGGGATGGAAGGAAATTACGCTACATTATAGCTTCAGCAGATTAGAATGCATGGATGGAAGGAAAATTACTACATTATATGCTTTAGCAGATTAGAATGCATTGAATGGAAGGAAATTACCCTACATCACGTGCTTCATCAGATTAGAATGCATTGGATGGAAGGAAATTACTCTACATTATATGCTTCAGCAGATTAGAATGCATTGAATGGAAGGAAATTACACTACATCACATGCTTCAGCAGATTAGAATACATTGGATGGAAGGAAATTATCCTACATCACATGCTTCAGTAGATCAAAATTCATCGAATGGAAGGAAATTACCCTACATCACATGCTTCAGCAGATTAGAATGCATTGGATGGAGGAAGAAATCACCCTAATCACATGCTTCAGCAGATTAGAATGCATTGGATGGAAGGAAAATTACTCTACATTATATGCTTCAGCAGATTAGAATGCATTGGATGGAGGAAGGAAAAATTATCTACATTACATGCTTCAGCAGATTAGAATGCATTGAAAGGAAGGAAATTACTCTATATTACATGCTTCAGCAGATTAGAATGCATTGGATGGAAGGAAATCACTCTACACTATATGCTTCAGCAGATTAGAATCACTAGATGTAGAAATTACCCTACATCACATGCTTCAGCAGATTAGAATGCATTGGATGGAAGGAAATTACCCTATATCACATACTTCAGCAGATTAGAATGCATTGGATGGAAGGATATTACCCTACATTCACATGCTTCAGCAGATTAGAATGCATTGGATGGAAGGAAATTATTCTACATTACATGCTTCAGCAGATTAGAATGCATTGGATGGAAGGAAATTATTCTACAATATATGCTTCAGCAAATATAATACATTGGATGGAAGGAAAGTATTCTACATTATATGCTTTCAGCAGATTATAATGCATTGGATGGAAGGAAATTATTCTACAATATATGCTTCAGCAGATTATAATACATTGGATGGAAGGAAAGTATTCTACATTATATGCTTCAGCAGATTAGAATGCATTGGATGGAAGGAAATTATTCTACACTATATGCTTCAGCAGATTAGAATGCATTGGATGGAAGGAAATTACCCTACATCACATGCTTCAGCAGATTAGAATGCATTGGATGGAAGGATATTACCCTACATTCACATGCTTCATCAGATTAGAATGCATTGGATGGAAGGAAATGACCCTACATCACATGCTTCAGCAGATTAGAATGCATTGGATGGAAGGAAATTATTCTACAATATATGCTTCAGCAGATTATAATATATTGGATGGAAGGAAAGTATTCTACATTATATGCTTCAGCAATTAGAATGCATTGCATGGAAGGAAATTATTCTACATTATATGCTTCAGCAGATTAGAAAGCATTGGATGGAAGGAAATTACTCTACATTATATGCTTCAGCAGATTAAAATGCATTGGATGGAAGGAAATTACCCTACATCACATGCTTCAGCAGATTAGAATGCC
The DNA here is from genome assembly GCF_015104395.2 of Macrobrachium nipponense. NCBI lineage: Eukaryota > Metazoa > Arthropoda > Malacostraca > Decapoda > Palaemonidae > Macrobrachium > Macrobrachium nipponense. The sequence goes on from NC_061094.1 coordinate 865,887, forward strand.
ATTGGGGGGGGGGGGGGGGGGTTGGATGGGAAGAATTTACCCTACATCACATGCTTCATCAGATTAGAATGTATTGGATGGAAGGAAATAACCCTACATCACATGCTTCAGCAGATTAGAATGCACTGGATGGAAGGATATTACCCTACATCACATGCTTCAGCAGATTAGAATACATTGGATGGAAGGAAATTACCCTACATCACATGCTTCAGCAGATTACAATACATTGGATGGAAGGAAATTACCATACATCACATGCTTCAGCAGATTAGAATGCACTGGATGGAAGGATATTACCATACATCACATGCTTCAGCAGATAAGAATGCATTGGATGGAAGGAAATTACCCTACATCACATGCTTCAGCAGATTAGAATGCATTGGATGGAAGGAAATTACCCTACATCACATGCTTCAGCAGATTATAATGCATTGGATCGAAGGAAATTACCATATATCGCATTCTTCAGCAGATTAGAATGCATTGGATGGAAGGAAATTACCCTTCATTATATGCTTTAGCAGATTAGAATGCAATGGATAGAAGGAAATTACCCTACATCACATGCTTTAGCAGATTAGAATGCATTGGATGGAAGGAAATTACCCTACATCACATGCTTCAGCAGATTAGAATGCATTGGATGGAAGGAAATTATTCTACATCACATGCTTCAGCAGATTAGATTGCATTGGATGGGAGGAAATTACCCTACATTATATGCTTCAGCAGATTAGAATGCATTGGATGGAAGGAAATTACCCTACATCACATGCTTCAGCAGATTATTATACATTGAGTGGAAGGAAATTACCCTACATCACATGCTTCAACAGATTAGAATGCACTGGATGGCAGGAAATTACCCTATATCACATGCTTCAGCAGATTAGAATGCATTGGATGGATTTAAGGAAATTACTCTACATATAGGCTTCAGCATATTACAATGGCATTGGATGGAAGGAAAATAATCTATATTAATATGCTTTCAGCAAATTAGAATGCATGAATGGAAGAAATTACCCTACATGAAATGCTTCAGCAGATTAGAATGCACTGGATGGAAGGAAATTACTCTATATTATATGCTTCAGAAGATTAGAATGCATTGGATGGAAGGAAATTACACTACATCATATGCTTCAGCAGAATAGAATGCACTGGATGGAAGGAAATTACCCTATATCACATGCTTCAGCAGATTAGAATGCACCGGATGGAAGGAAATTACCCCACCACATGCTTCAGCAGATTAGAATGCATTAGATGGAAGGAAATTACCCTACATCACATGCTTCAGCAGATTAGAATGCATTAGATGGAAGGAAATGACCCTATCACATGCTTCGGCAGATTAGATTGCATTGGATGGAAGGAAATTTACTTTACATTATATGCTCAGCGATTAGATTGCATTGGATGGAAGGAAATTACTCTACAATTATATGCTTCAGCAGATTAGAATGCATTGGATGGAAGAAAATTACTCTACATTATATGCTTCAGCAGATTAGAATGCATTGGATGGAAGGAAATTATTCTACATTATATGCTTCAGCAGATTAGAATGCATTGGATGGAAGAAAATTACCCTACATCACATGCTTCAGCAGATTAGAATGCATTGGATGGAAGGAAATTACTCTACATCACATGCTTCAGCAGATTAGAATGCATTGGATGGAAGGAAATTATCCTACATCACATGCTTCAGCAGATTAGAATGCATTGGATGGAAGGAAACTACCCTATATCACATGCTTCAGCAGATTAGAATGAATTGGATGGAAGGAAATTACTCTACATTATATGCTTCAGCAGTTAGAACGCATTGGATGAAAGGAAATTACCCTACATCACATGCTTCAGCAGAATAGAATGCATTGGATGGAAGGAAATTACCCTACATCACATGCTTCAGCAGATTAGAATGCACTGGATGGAAGGAAATTACCCTACATCACATGCTTCAGCAGATTAAAATGCATTTGATGGAAGGAAATTACCCTACATCACATGCTTCAGCAGATTAGAATGCATTGGATGGAAGGAAATTACCCTACATCACATGCTTCAGCATATTGGAATGCACTGGATGAAGGAAATTACCCTACATCACATGCTTCAGCAGATTAGAATGCATTGAATGGAAGGAAATTACCCTACATCACATGCTTCAGCAGATTAGAATGCATTGGATAGAAGGATATTACTCTACATTATATGCTTCAGCAGATTAGAATGCATTGGATGGAAGGAAATTACTCTTAAATTATATGCTTCAGCAGATTAGAATACATTAGATGGAAGGAATTACCCTACATCACATGCTTCAGCAGATTAGAAAATGCACTGGTGAATGGAAATTACCCTACATCACATGCTTCAGGCAGATTAAAATGCATTGGATGGAAGAAAATTAGCCTACATCACATGCTTCAGCAGATTAGAATGCACTGGATGAAGGAAATTACCCTACTTATTATGCTTCAGCAGATAAGAATGCATTGGATGGAAGGAATTACTCTACAATCACATGCTTCAGCATATTAGAATGCACTGGATGGAAGGAAATTACCCTACATCACATGCTTCACAGATTCAAAATGAATTGGATGGAAGGAAATTACTCTACATTATATGCTTCAGCAGATTAGAATGCATTGGATGGGAAGGAATACTCTACATTAAATGCTTCAGCAGATTAGATGCATTGTATAGAAGGATATTACCCTAACATCACAATGCTTCAGCAGATTAGAATGCATCAAATGGAAGGAAATTACCATACATCACATGCTTCAGCAGATTAGAATGCATTGGATGGAAGGAAATTATTCTATATTATATGCTTCAGCAGATTAGAATGCATTGGATGAAAGGAAATTAACTCTACAGTATATGCTTCAGCAGATTAGAATGCATTGGATGGAAGGAAATTACCCTACATCATATGCTTCAGCAAATTAGAATGCATTGGATGGAAGGACAAATTACTCTACAATTATATGCTTCAGCATATTAGAATGCATTGGATGGAAGGAAATTACTCTACATTATATGCTTCAGCAGATTAGAATGCATTGGATGGAAGGAAATTACTCTACATTATATGCTTCAGCAGATTAGAATGCATTGGATGAAAGGAAAATTACTCTACATAATATGCTTCGCAGATTAGAATGCATTGGATGGAAGGAAATTACTCTACATCACATGCTTCAGTAGATTAGAATGCATTGGATGGAAGGAAATTACTCTACATCATATGCTTCAGCAGATTAGAATGCATTGAATGGAAAGAAATTACCCTACATCACATGCTTCAGCAGATTAGAATGCACTGGAAGGAAGGAAATTACCCTACCATCACATGCTTCAGCAGATTAGAATGCACTGGAAGGAAGGAAATTACCCTACATCACATGCTTCAGCAGATTAGAATGCACTGGATGAAGAAAATTACATACATCAAATGCTTCAGCAGATTAGAATTGCACTGGATGGAAGAATTTACCCTACATCACATGCTTCAGTAGATTAGAATGCATTGTATGGAAGGAAATTACCCTCCCTATCACATGTTTCAGCAGATTAGAATACACTGGATGGAAGGAATTACCCTACATCACATGCTTCAGCAGATTAGAATGCATAAGATGAAGGAAATTACTCTACATCACATGCTCAGCAGATTAGAATGAATTGGATGGAAGGAAATTACCCTACATCACATGCTTCAGCAGATTACAATGAAACTGGATGGAAGGAAATTAACCTACATCGCATGCTTCAGCAGATTAGAATGCATTGGATGGAAGGAAATACCCTACCTCACATGCTTCAGCAGATTAGGATGCATTGGATGGAAGGAAAAATACCCTACATCACATGCTTCAGCAGATTAGAATGCATTGGATGGAAGGAAAATTACCCTATCATCACATGATTCAGCAGATTAGAATGCATTGGATGGAAGGAAATTACCCTACATCACGACGCTTCAGCAGATTAGAATGCATTTGGATTGAAGGAAATTACCCTACATCACATGCTTCAGCAGATTAGAATGCATGGATGGAAGGAATTACCCTAACTCACATGCTTCAGCAGATTTGAATGCATTGGGATGGAAGGAATTACCCTACATCACATGCTTCAGCAGATTGAATGCACAGGATAGAAGAAATACCCTACATCAATTTGCTTCAGCAGGTTAGAATGCACTGGATGGAAGAAAATTACCCTACATCACATGCTTCAGCAGGTTAGAATGCTTTGGATGGAAGGGAAAATTCCCTAACATCACATGCTCAGTTAGATTAGAATGCATTGTATGGAAGGAAATTTCCCTACATCACATGCTTCAGTAGATTAGAATGCACTGGGATGGGCGGGAAATTACCTATATCACATGCCTCAGCAGATTACAATGCATTGGATGGAAGGAAATTACTCTCATTATATGCTTCAGCAAGATTAGAATGAATTGAATGGGAGGAAATTACCCTACATCAAATGCTTCAGCAGATTAGAATGCATGGATGGAAGGAAAATTACTCTATATTATATGCTCAGCAGATTAGAATGCATGGATGGAAGGAAAATACCCTTCATCATATGCTTCCAGATTAGAATCCACTGGATGGAAGGAAATTACCCTATAACACATGCTTAAGCAGATTAAAATGCCACTGGATGGAAGGAAATTACCTACATCACATGCTTCAGCAGATTAAATTGCATTGGATGGAAGGAAATTACTCTACTTATAGGCTTTCAGCAGATTAGATTGCATTGGAAGGAAGGAAATTACACTACTTATATACTTCAGCAGATTAGAAATGCATTGGATGGAAGGGAATTACCTATATCACATGCTTCAGCAGATTAGAATGCATTGGATGGAAGGGTATTATTCATACATTATATGCTTCAGCAGATAGAAGCATTGGATGGAAGGAAATTACCCTAGTCACATGCTTCAGCAGATTAGAATGCATTGGATGAAAGGAAGAAAAATTACCTTTTACATTTCACATGCTTCAGCAGATTTAGAATGCATTGGATGGAAGGAAGAAAATTAACCTTACATCACATGCTTCAGCAGATTAGAATGCATTGGATGGAAGGAAATTATCCTACATCACATGCTTCCAAACCCCAAATTAGAATGCATTGGATGGAAGGAAATTATCTACATCACATGCTTAACCAGATTAGAATGCATTGGATGGAAGGAAATTAGCCTGCATCACTGCTTCAGCAGATAGAATGAAATTGAATGGAAAGGAAATTACTCTAATTATATGCTTCAGCAGTTAGAACGCATTGGATTGGAAGGAAATTACCCTAACATCACATGCTTCAGCAGAATAGAATGCATTGGATGAAGAAAATTACCTAACACACATGCTTCAGCAGATTAGAATGCACCTGGAGGGGATGGGAAGGGAAATTACCCTACATCAGATGCTTCAGCAGATTAGAATGCATTTGGGATGGAGGTAATTACCCTACATCACATGCTTCAGCAGATTAGAATGCATTGGATGGAAGGAAATTACCCTACATCACATGCTTCAGCAGATTAGAATGCACTGGATGGAAGGAAATTACCCACCCATCACATGCTTCAGCAGATTATAATGCATGGATGGAAGGAAAATTACTCTACATTATAATGCTTCAGCAGATTTAAATGCATTGAATGGAAGGAAATTACTCTACATTATATGCTTCAGCAAATTAGAATGCATTGGATGGAAGGAAATTACCCTACATCACATGCTTCAGCAAAATTAGATTGCACTGGATGGAAGGAGATTACTACATTACTATGCTTCAGCAGATTAGAAATGGATTGGATGGAAGGAAATTACTCTACATCACATGCTTCAGCAGATTAGAATGCACTGGATGGAAGGAAATTACCCTACATCACATGCTTCAGCAGATTAGAATGCACTGGATGGAAGGAAATTACCCTACATCACATGCTTCAGCAGATTAGCATGCATTGGATGGAAGGACATTACCCTACATCACATGCTTCAGCAGATTAGAATGCATTGGATGGAAGGAAATTACTCTACATTATTTATGCTTCAGCAGATTAGAATGCATTAGATAGAAAGAAACTCTACATTATATGCCTTCAGCAGATTAGAATGCATTAGTTGGAAGGAAATTACTCTACATTTATATGCTTCAGCAGATTAGAATGCATTGGATGGAAAGGATATTACTCTACATTATATGCTTCAGCAGATTAGAATGCTTTGGACGGAAGAAAATTACCCTACATCACATGCTTTCAAGCAGATTAGAATGCATGGTATGGAAGGGGAAATACTCTACATTATATGTTTCAGCAGATTAGAATGCATTGGATGGAAGGAAATTACCCTATATCACATGCTTCAGCAGATTAGAATGCATTGGATGGAAGGAAATTATTCTACATTATATGCTTCAGCAGATTAGAATGCACTGGATGGAAGGAAATTACCCAACATCACTGCCTTCAGCAGATTAAAATGCATTGGATGGAAGGTAATTACCCTACATCACATGCTTCAGCAGATTTACAATGATTGGATGGAAGGAAATTACCTTACATCACATGCTTCAGAAGATTAGAATGCATTGGATGGAAGGAAATTACCATACATCACATGCTTCAGCAGATTAGAATGCAGTGGATGGAAGGAATTACCTCGTCACATGCTTCAGCAGATTAGAAGCAGTGGATGGAAGGAAATTTACCCTACATCACATGCTTCAGAGATTAGAATGCATTGGATGGAAGAATTACTCTACATATATGCTTCAGCAGATTAGAACGCATTGGATGGAAGGAAATTACCGTACATCACATGCTTCTGCAGATTAGAATGCACTGGATGGAAGAAAAATTACTCTACATCACATGATTAGCAGATTAGAATGCAATGGATGGAAGGAAATTACTCTATATTATATGCTTCAGGCAGGATTAGAATGCATTGGATGGAAGGAAATTACCCTATATCACATGCTTCACAGATTAGAATGCATTAGATGGAAGGAAATTTATTCTACCTTATATGCTTCAGCAGATTAGAATGCATTGGATGGAAGGAAATTTACCCTACATCACATGCTTTCAGCAGATTAGAATGCATGGATGAAGGAAATTACCTACATCACATGCTTCAGCAGATTAGAATGCATTGGGATGAAGGAAATTACTCACATTGTATGCTTCAGCAGATTAGAAAGTATTGGATGGAAGGAATAAATTACCCCTACATCACATGCTAAAGCAGATTTAGAATGCATTGGATGGAAGGTAATTACCCTACATCACATGCTTCAGCAGATTAGAATGCATGGGTGGAAGAAATTACCCTACAATCACACACGATTCAGCCAGATTTAGAAATGCACAGGATGGAAGAAAATTACCCTACATCACATGCTTCAGCAGATTAGAATGCATTGGATGGAAGGAAATTTACACTACATTATAGCTTCAGCAGAATAGAATGCATTGAATGAAGGAAATTACCCTACATCACATGCTTCGCAGATAGAATGCATGGATGGAAGGAAATTACCCTACATCACATGCTTCAGGAGATTAGAATGCTGGATGGAAGGAAATTTACCCTACATTCAAATTGCTTCAGCAAATTAGAATGCATTGGATGGAAGAAAATTACCCTACATCACATGCTTCAGTAGATTAGAATGCATTGTATGGGAAGGAAATTACCCTATATCACATGTTTCAGCAGATTAGAATGCACTGGATGGAAGGAAATTTACCCTACATCACATGCTCAGCAGATTAGAATGCCTTAGATGGAATGAAATTACTCTACATCATGCTTCAGCATATTAGAATGCATTGGATGGAAGGAAAATTACCCTACATCACATGCTTCAGCAGATTTACAATTCACTGGATGGAAGGAAATTACCCTACATCATATGCTTCAACAGATAGAATGCATTGGATGGGAGGGAAATTACCCTACATCACATGCTTCACGCACATAGAATGCATTGGATGGAAGGAAATTACCCTACATCACATGCTTCAGCAGATTTGAGCATTTGATGGAGGAAAATTACCCCTACATCACATGCTTCAGCAGATTAGAATGCACTGGATGGAAGGAATTAACCCTACATCAATTGCTTAAGCAGATTAAAATGCACTGGATGGAAGGAAATTACCTACATCACATGCTTTTCAGCAGATTAGAATGCATTGGATGGAAGGAAATTACCCTACATCACATGCTTCAGTAGATTAGAATGCATTGTATGGAAGGAAATTACCCTACACATCACATGCTTCAGCAGATTAGAATGCACTGGATGGAAGGAAATTACCCTACATCACATTGCTTTCAGCAGATAGAATGATTGGATGGAAGGAAATTAAAACTACATCACCTGCTTCAGCAGATTAGAACATGCATTGGATGGAACGAAAATTACCCTACATCACATGCTTCAGCAGATTTGAATGCATTGGATGGAAGGAAATTACCCTATATCACATGCTTCAGCAGATTAAGAATGCGCTGGATGGAAGGAAATTTACCCTACATCAAATAGCTTCAGCAGATTAGAATGCATTGGATGGAAGGGGAAATTACTCTACATTATGCTTCAGCAAATTAGAATGCATTGGGGGAATGGAAGGAAAAATTACCCTACATCACATGCTTCAGCAGATTAGAATGCATTGGATGGAAGGAAATTACTCTACATTATATGCTTCAGCAGATTTTAGAATGCATTGGATGGAAGGAAATCACTCTTAAATTATATGCTTTCATAGATTAGAATACATTGGGAAGAGGAATTAACCCTACATCACATGCTCAGCAGATTAGAATGCACTGGATGGAAGGAAATTACCCTATATACATGCTCAGCAGATTAGAATGCATTGGATGGAAGGAAATTAGCCTACATCACATGCTTCAGCAATTAGAATGCACCTGGATGGAAGCTTCAGCAATTAGAAATTGCACTGGATGGAAGAAATTACCTACATACATGCTTCAGCAGATTAAAATGCATTGGATGGAAGGAAATTACTCTACATTATATGCATCAGCAGATTACAATGCACTGGATGGAAGGAAATTACTCTACATTATATGCCTCAGCAGTAAGAATGCACTGGATGGAAGGAAATTACTGTTACAATTCACATGCTTCAGAGATTAGAATGCACTGGATGGAAGGAAATTACCCTACCCAAATCACATGCTTCAGCAGATTAGAATGCATTGATGGAAGGAAATTACTCTAACAAATTATATGCTTCAGCAGATTAAAATGCACTGGATGGAAGGAAATTACCCTACAAATCACATGCTCAGCAAGATTAAAGCTTGGATGGAAGGGAAATTACCCTTCTAACATTATATTGCATAGGAAGATTACAATGCACTGATGAATTGGAAAATTACTCTAATTATACTGCTTCAGCAGATTAGAATGCATGGATGGAAAGTAAATTAACCCTACAATCACATGCTTCAGTTCAGAAAATAGAATGGCATTGATGGAAGGACAATACTTCTCATTATATGCTTCAGCAGAATAACATGGCCTGGCTTTGGAAGGAAATTCTCTAAGACGTTATATGCTTCATAAGGATAGATGCATTGGATGGAAGGAAAGGACTCTACATACATGCTTCAGCAGATTAGAAGCCCTTGGATGGAATAAAATTACTCTTACATTAATATGGCTTCAGCAGATGAGAATGATTGGATGGAAGGAAATTTCCCTACATCACATGCTTCAAGCAGATTAGGATGCACGAATGGGAGGAAATTTACCCTAACATCACATGCCTAAGCAGATAAGAATGCATGGGAAGGAAGGAATTATTCTATATTATGTGCTTCAGCAGATTAGAATGCATTAGATGGAAGGAAGTACTCTACATTATATGCTCAGCAGATTAGAATGAATTGATGGGAAGGAAATTACTCACAATCACATGCTTCAGCAAATAGAATACACTGGATGGAAGGAAATTACCCTACATCACATGCTTCAGCAGATTAGAATTTTTTGCAAAAAAAAAAAAAAACTGGATGGAAGGAAATTACCCATATCAATATGCTTCAGCAGATTGGAAATGCATTGGATGGAAGGAAATTACTCTACCCATTATATGGGCTTCAGCAGATTACAATGCATTGGATGGAAGGAAATTACTCTACATTATATGCTTCAGCAGATTAGAAATGAATAGAATGGAAGGAAATTACCTACATCAAATGCTTCACGCAGATTAGAATCATTGGATGGAAGGAAATTACTCTACATTATATGCTTCAGCAAATTAGAATGAATTGAATGGAGAATTACCCTACGTCAAATGCTTCAGCAGATTAGAATGTACTGGATGGAAGGAAATTACCCTATAACACATGCTTCAGCAGATAGAATTGGCACTGGATGGAAGGAAAATTACCCCATATCACATGCTTCAGCAGATTAGAATGCATTGGATGGAAGGAAATTAACCCTACATCACATGCTTCAGCAGATTATTTGCATTGGATGGAAGGTGGAAATTAACTCTACATTATAGGCTTCAGGCAGATTAGAATCATTGGATGGAAGAAATTACTCTACATTATATGCTTCAGCAGATTAGAATGCATTGGATCGAAGGAAATTACCCTACATCATATACTTCAGCAGATTAGAATGTTACTTGATGGAAGGAAATTACCCTATAACACATGCTTCAGCTGATTAGAATGCACTGGATGGAAGGAACTACCCCAAATCACATGCTTCAGCAGATTAGATGCATTGGATGGAAGGAAATTACCCTACATCCATGCTTCAGCAGATTAGAAATTGCATTGGATGGGAAGGAAAATTACTCTACATTATAGGCTTCAGCAGATCAGATTTGAATTGGATGGAAGGAAATTACTCTACTTATATGCTTCAGCAGACTAAAATGCTTGGATGGAAGGAAATTACTCTAAATTAATGCCTTCAGCAGATTAGAATGCATTGGATGGAAGAAATTACTCTACATTATATGCTTCAGCAGATTAAAATGCATTGGATGGAAGAAAATTACCTTACATCACATGCTTCAGCAGATTAGAATGCATAGGATGGAAGGAAATTACTCTACATCACATGCTTCAGCCAATTAGAATGCATTGGATGGAAGGAATTACCCTACATCACATACTCAGCAGATTAGAATGAATTGAATGGGAAGGAAATTACCCTACATCATATGCTTCAGCAGATTAGAATGCACTGGATGGAAGGAATTACCCTAACATACATGCTTCAGCAGATTAGAATGCACTGGATGGAAGGAAATTACCCTACATCACATGCTTCAGCAGATTCGAATGCATTGGAATAAAGAAAGGTAATTACCCTACATCACATGCTTCACAGATTAGAATGCCCATTGGATGGGGGGGGAAAAAAAAAAAAAAAAAAACGGAAAAAAACATACCCTACATCACATGCTTCAGCAGATTAGAATGCATTGGATGGAAGGAAATTACCCCTACATCACATGCTTCAGCAGATTAGAATGCATTGAATGGAAGGAGGAAATTACTCTACATCACATGCTTCAGCAGATTGAAATGCATTGGATGGAAGGAAATTACTCTACATTATATGCTTCAGCAGATTTAAAATGCATTGGATGGAAGGAAATTACTCTACATTATATGCTTCAGCAGATTGAGAATGCATTGGATGGAAGGAAATTACCCTACATCACATGCTCAGCAAATTAGATTGCACTGGATGGAAGGAAATTACCGCTACACTATATGCTTCAGCAGATTAGAATGCATTGGATGGAAGGAAATACTCTACATCACATGTCTTCAGCAGATTATTAACGCACTGGATGGAAGGAAATTACCCAATCCCATCACATGCTTTTCAGCAGATTAATGCACTGGATGGAAGGAAATTACCCTACATCACATGCTTCAGCAGATTAGCATGCACTGGATAGAAGGAAATTACCCTACATTACATGCTTCAGCAGATTGAAATGCATTGGATGGAAGGAAATTACCCTATATCACATGCTTCAGCAGATTAGAATGCACTGGATGGAAGGAAATTACCCTACATCAATAGCTTCAGCAGATTAGAATGCATTGGATGGAAGGAAAATTACTCTAGTTATATGCTTCAGCAAATTAGAATGCATTGAATGGAAGGGAAATTACCCTACATCACATGCTTCAGCAGATTAGAATGCATTGGATGGAAGGAAATTACTCCTACATTATATGCTTCAGCAGATTAGAGTGCATTGGATGGAATGAAAATCACTCTTAAATTATATGCTTCAGTAGATTAGAATACTTGGTGGAAGGAAATTACCCTACATCACATGCTTCCGCAGATTAGAATGCACTGTATGGAAGGAAAAGTTACCCTAAATCACATGCTCAGCAGATTAGAATGCATTGGATGAAAGGAAATTAGCCTACAATTCATGCTTCGCAAATTAGAATGTTCAACTTGATGGAAGGAAATTACCCTACATCACATGCTTCAGCAGATTAAAATGCATTGGATGGAAGGAAATTACTCTACTTATATACATCAGCAGATTTACAATGCACTGGATGAAGGAATTAACCTCTATATCACATGCTTCAGCAGGTTTAGAATGCACTGGATGGAAGGAAAATTACCCTACCCTCAGGCATGCTTCAGCAGATTAGAATGCATTGAATGGAAGGAAATTACTCTACATATGCTTCAGCAGATTAAAATGCACTGGATGGAAGGAAATTACTCTACGTTATATGCTTCAGAAGATTGAATGCATTGGATGGAAGGAAAATTACTCTACCATCATATGCTTCAGCAGATTAGAATGCATTGGATGGAACAAAATTCTCTACATTATATGCTTCAGCAGATGAGAATGCGTTGGATGGAAGGAAATTACCACTACATCACATGCTTCAGCAGATTAGAATGCATCGAATGGAAGGAAATTACCCTACATCACATGCTTTCAGCAGATAAGAATGCATTTGGATGGAAGGAAATTATTTCTATATTATGTGCTTCAGTAGATTAGAATGCATTAGATGGAAGGAAAGTACTCTACATTATATGCTTTTCTGCAGATTAGAATGAATTGGATGGAAGGAAATACTCTACATCACATGATTCAGCAAATTAGAATACACTGGATGGAAGGAAATTACCCTACATCCACATGCTCCAGCAGATAGAATGCACTGGATGGCAGGGAAATTAACCCTATATCACATGCTTCAGCAGATTGGAAACTGCATTGGATTGAAGGAAAATTACTCTACATTATATGCTTCAGCAGATTAGAATGAATGAATGAGGGAAATTTACCCTACATCACATGCTCAGCAGATTAGAATGTACTGATGGAAGGAAATTACCCTATAACACATGCTTCAGCAGATTAGAATGCACTGGATGGAAGGAAATTACCCCACCCCCCATCATATTGCTTCAGCAGATTGACAATGCATTGGCATGGAAGGAAAATTACCCTACATCACATGCTTCAGCAGATTAGATTGCATTGGATGGAAGGAAATTACTCTACATTATATGCTTCAGCAGATTAGAATGCATTGGATGGAAGGAAATTACTCTACATTATATGCTTCAGCAGATTAGAATGCATGGATCGAAGGAAATTACCCTACATCATATGCTTTCAGCAGATTAGAGGTACTGGATGGAAGGAAATTACCCTATAAACACATGCTTTCGGCTGATTAGAATGCACTGGATGAAGGAAATTACCCCACATCACATGCTTCAGCAGATTAGAACGCATTGGAATGGAAGGAAATTACCCTACATCACATGCTTCAGCAGATTAGATTGCATTGGATGGAAGGAAGATTTACTCTACATTATAGGCTTTCAGCAGATCAGATTGCATTGGAAAATGGAAGGAAATTACTCTACATTATATGGCTTCAGCAGACTAGAATGCATTGGATGGAAGAAAATTACCTACATCACATGCTTCAGCAGATAGAATGCATTGGATGAGAAATTACTCTACTTTAATATGCTTCCAGCAGTTAGAACGCATTGGATGAAGGAAATTTAAAACCCTACATCATATGCTTCAGCAGAATAGAATGCATTGGATGGAAGGAAAATTACCCTAACATCACATGCTTCAGCAGATTTAGAATGCACTAGATGGAAGAAAGAAAATACCCTACATTACATGCTTCAGCAGATCGAATGCATTGGATGAAAGGTAATTACCCCTACAATCACATGCTTTCAGCAGATTAGAATGCATTGGATGGAAGGAAATTACCCTACATCACTGCTTCAGCAGATTAGAATGCACTGGTTGGAAGGAAATTACCCTACATCACATGCTTAAGCAGATAGAATGCATTGAATGGAAGGAAATACTCTACTCACATGCTTCAGCAGATTGAACTGCATTGGATGGAAGGAAATTACTCTACATTATATGCTTCAGCAGATTTTAAATGCATTGGATGGAAGGAAAATTACTCTACATTATATGCTTCAGCAGATTAGAATGCATTGGATGGAAGGAAATTACCCTACATCACATGCTTCAGCAAATTAGATTGCACTGGATGGAAGGAAATTACTCTACATTATATTGCTCCAAGCGATAAGAATGGCATTGGATGGAAGGAAATTACTCTACTCACATGCTTCAGCAGTTAGAACGCACTGGATGGAGGAAATACCAACATCACATGCTTCAGCAGATTAGAATGGCACTGGATGGAAGAATTACCCTACATCACATGTTCAGCAGATTAGCATGCACTGGAATAGAAGGAAATTACCCTACATCACATGCTTCAGCAGATTAGAATGCATTGGATGGGAGGAAATTACTCTACATTATATGCTTCAGCAGATTAGAATGCATTAGATGAAAGAATTACTCTACATTATATGCTTCAGCCAGATTAGAATGCATTAGTTTTGGGAAGGAAATTTACTCTACATTATGTGCTTCAGCAGATTTAGAATGCATTGTATGGAAGAAAATTACCCTACATCACATGCTTCAGCAGATTAGAATGCATTTGGATGGAGGAAATTACTCTACATTATATGCTTCAGCAGATTAGAATGCATTGGTTGGAAGGAATTACTCTATTACATGCTTCAGCAGATTAGAATGCATGGATGGAAGGAAATTATTCTACATTATATGCTTCAACAGATTACAATGCATTGGATGGAAGGAAATTACCCTACATCACAAGCTTCAGCAGATTAGAATGCACTGTAGGAAGAAATTACCCTACATCAAGTGCTTCAGCAGATTAGAATGCATTGGATTGGAAGGAATTAGCCTACATCACATGCTTCAGCAATTAGAATGCACTGGATGGAAGGAAATTACCCTACATCACATGCTTCAGCAGATTAAAATGCATTGGATGAAGGAAATTACTCTACATTATATACATCAGCAGATTACAATGCACTGGATGGAAGGAAATTACTCTACATTATATGCTTCAGCAAATTAGAATGCATTGAATGGAAGGAAATTACCCTACATCACATGCTTCAGCAGATTAGAATGCATTGATGGAAGGAAATTACTCTACATTATATGCTTCAGCAGATTTAAAATGCACTGATGGAAGGAAAATTACTCTACGTTTATATGCTTCTGAAGATTAGAATGCATTGGATGGAAGGAAATTACTCTACATCTATGCTTCAGCAGATTAGAATGCATTGGATGGAACAAAATTAACTCTACGATTATATGCTCAGCAGATGAGAATGCGTTGGATGGAAGGAAATTACCCTACATCACATGCTTCAGCAGATTAGAATGCATCGAATGGGAGGAAATTACCCTACATCACATGCTTCAGCGATAAGAATGCATTGGATGGAAACGGAAATTATTCTCTATTATGTGCTTCAGTAGATTAGAAAGCATTTAGATGCGGGAAGGAAAAGTAACTTACATTATATGCTTCAGCACGATTAGAATGAATTGGATGGAAAGGAAATTACTCGTACATCACATGCTTTCAGCAAATTAGAATACACTGGGATGGAAGGAAATTACACCCCTACATCACATGCTCCAGCAGATTAGAATGCACTGGATGGCAGGAAATTACCCTATATCACATGCTTCAGCAGATTGGAATGCATTGGATGGAAGGAAATTACTCTACATTATATGCTTCAGCAGATTAGAATGAATTGAATGGAAGGAAATTACCCTACATCAAATGCTTCAGCAGATTAGAATGTACTGGATGGAGAAATTACCCTATAACACATGCTTCAGCAGATTAGAATGCACTGGATGGAAGGAAATTACCCCACATCACATGCTTCAGCAGATTTGAATGCATTGGATGGAAGAAACTTACCCTACATCACATGCTTCAGCAGATTAGATTGCATTGGATGGAAGGAAATTACTCTACATTATATGCTTCAGCAGATTAGAATGCATTGGATGGAAGGAAATTACTCTACATTATATGCTTCAGCAGATTAGAATGCATTGGGATCGAAGGAAATTACACTACATCATATGCTTCAGCAGATTAGAATGTACTGGATGAAAGGAAATTACCCTATAACACATGCTTCAGCTGATTAGAATGCACTGGATGGAAGGAAATTACCCCACATCACATGCTTCAGCAGATTAAAACGCATTGGATGGAAGGAATTACCCTACATCACATGCTCAGCAGATTAGATTGCATTGGATGGAAGGAAATTACTCTACATTATAGGCTTCAGCAGATCAGATTGCATTGATGGAAGAAATTACTCTACATTATATGCTTCAGCAGACTAGAATGCATTGGATGGAAGGTAATTACTCTAAATTATATGCTTCAGCAGATTAGAATGCATTAGATGGAAGGAAATTACTCTACATTATATGCTTCAGCAGATTAGAATGCATTGGATGGAAGAAAATTACCTTACATCACATGCTTCAGCAGATTAGAATGCATTGGATGGAAGGAAATTACTCTACATTATATGCTTCAGCAGTTAGAACGCATTGGATGGAAGGAAATTACCCTACATCATATGCTTCAGCAGAAATAGAAGCATTGGATGGAAGGAAATTTACCCTAACATCACATGCTTCAGCAGATTAGAATGCACTAGATGGAAGGAAATTAAACCTACATCATCATGCTTCAGCAGATTCGAATGCATTGGATGAAAGGTAATTACCCTACATCACATGCTTCAGCAGATTAGAATGCATTGGATGGAAGGAAATTACCTACATCACATGCTTCAGCAGATTAGAATGCACTGGTTGGAAGGAAAGAATTACCCTACATTCACAAATGCTTAAGCAGATTAGAATGCATTGAATGGAAGGAAATTACTCTACATCACATGCTTCAGCAGATTGAAATGCATTGGATGGAAGGAAATTACTCTACATTATATGCTTCAGCAGATTTAAATGCATTGGATGGAAGGAAATTACTCTACATTATATGCTTCAGCAGATTAGAATGCATTGGATGGAAGGAAATTACCCTACATCACATGCTTCAGCAAATTAGATTGCACTGGATGGAAGGAAATTACTCTACATTATATGCTTCAGCAGATTAGAATGCATTGGATGGAAGGAAATTACTCTACATCACATGCTTCAGCAGATTAGAACGCACTGGATGGAGGAAATTACCCAACATCACATGCTTCAGCAGATTAGAATGCACTGGATGGAAGGAATTACCCTACAGCACATGCTTCAGCAGATTAGCATGCACTGGATGGAAGGAAATTACCCTACATCACATGCTTCAGCAGATTAGAATGCATTGGATGGAAGGAAATTACTCTACATTATATGCTTCAGCAGATTAGAATGCATTAGATGGAAAGAAATTACTCTACATTATATGCTTCAGCAGATTAGAATGCATTAGTTGGAAGGAAATTTACTCTACATTATATGCCTTCAGCAGATTAGAATGCATTGGATGGAAGGAAATTACTCTACATTATGTGCTTCAGCAGATTAGAATGCATTGGATGGAAGAAAAATTTACCCTACATCCACATGCTTCAGCAGATTAGAATGCATTGGATGGAAGGAAATTACTACTACATCATATGCTTCAGCAGATTAGAATGCATTGGTTGGAAGGAAAAATTACTCTATTACATGCTTCACAAGCAGATTAGAATGCATTGGATGGAAGGGGAAATTATTCTACATTAAATGCTTCAACAGATTAGAATGCATTGGATGGAAGGAAATTACCCTACATCACATGCTTCAGCAGATTAGAATGCATTGGATGGAAGGAAATTACTCTACATTGTATGCTTCAGCAGATTAGAATGCATTGGATGGAAGGAAATTACTCTACATTGTATGCTTAAGCAGATTAGAATGCATTGGATGGAAGGAAATTACCCTACATCACATGCTTCAGCATATTAGAATGCATTGGATGGAAGGTAATTACCCTACATCACATGCTTCAGCAGATTAGAATGCATTGGATGGAAGGAAAATTTACCCTACATCACAAATGCTTCAGCAGATTAGAATGCACTGGATGGAAGGAAATAAATTACCCTACTCACATGCTTCAGCAGATTAGAATGCATTGGATGGAAGGAAATTACTCTACATTATATGCTTTAGCAGATTGAGTAATGCATTGAATGGAAGGAAATTACCCTTCATCCAACATGCTTCAGCAGATTAGAATGCATTGGATGGAAGGAAATTACTCTATATTATATGCTTCAGAAGATTAGAATGCATTGGATGGAAAGGAAAATTACTCTACATTATATGCTTCAGCAGATTAGAATGCATTGGATGGAAGGAAATTACTCTACATTATATGCTTCAGCAGATTAGAATGCATTGGATGGAAGGAAATTACTCTACATTATATGCTTCAGGCAGATACAATGCATTGGATGAAAGGAAATTACTCTACATTATATTCTTCAGCAGATTAGAATGAATTGGATGGAAGGAAATTACCCTACATCACATCCTTCAGCAGATTAGAATGCATTGGATGGAAGGAAATTACTAAACGTCACATGCGTTCAGCAGATTAGAATGCATTGGATGGAAGGAAATTACACTACATCACATGCTTCAGCAGATTAGAATGCATGGATGGACTGAAATTACTCTACATCACATGCTTCAGCCAGATTAGAATGCCACTGGATGGAAGGAAATTACACTACATCACATGCTTCAGCAAATTAGAATATACTGGATGGAAGAAAAATTACCCTACTCACATGCTTCAGCAGATTAGAATGCATTGGATAGAAGGAAATTACCTACATCATATGCTTCAGTAGATTAGAATGCATTGTATGGAAGGAAATTACCCTACTACAGCGAATACTACATCACAATGCTTCAGAGATAGAATGCATGGATGGAAGGAAATTACCCTACATACATGCTTCAACAGCAGATCAGTATGCATGTTGGATGGAGGAATTACTCGGAAATACATAACATGCTTCAACAGATTAGAATGGCAATTGGATGGAAGGAAATTACTCCTACATCATATGCTTCAGCAGATTAGAATGCATTGGATGGAAGGAAATTACCCTACATCACTGCTTTACAGCAGATTTGAATGCATTGGATGGAAGGAAATTACCATACATCACAAGCGTCAGCAGATTAGAATGCACTGGATGGAAGGAAATTACCCTACATCAAATTGCTTCAGCAGATTAGAATAACATGGATTGAAGGAAATTACTTTACAATATATGCTCAGCAAATTAGAATGCATTGAATGGAAAGAAATTACCCTACATCACATGCTTTCAGCAGATTAGAATGCACTGGATGGAAGGAAATTACCTACAATCATGCTTCAGCAGATTAGAATGCATTGGATGGGAAGGAAATTAAATTAAACTACATCACATGCTTCAGCAGATTAGAATGCATTCGATGGAAGGAAATTACTCTTAAATTAATGCTCAGCAGATTAGAATACATTGGATAAAAGCGGGCATAAAAGGAATTACCTGATAAAAGGAAATTACCCTACATCACATGCTTCAGCAGATTAGAATGCATTGGATGGAAGAAAATTAGCCTACATCACATGCTTTAGCAGATTAAAATGCATTGGATGGAAGGAAATTACTCTATATCACATGCTTCAGCAGATTAGAATGCACTGGATGGAAGGAAATTACCCTACATCACATGCTTCAGCAGATTAGAATGCATTGAATGGAAGGATTACTCTACATTATATGCTTCAGCATATTAGAATGCAATTGGATGGAAGGAAATTACTCTACGTTATATGCTCAGCAGATTAGAATGCATTGGATGGAAGGAAATTACCCTACATCACATGCTTCAGCAGATTAGAATGCATTGGATGGAAGGAAATTACTCTACATTATATGCTTCAGCAGATTAGAATGCACTGGATGGAAGGAAATTATTCTATATTATATGCTTCAGCAGATTATTGAATGCATTGGATGGAAGGAAATTACTCTACATTATATGCTTCAGCAGATTAGAATGCATTGGATGGAAGGAAATTACTCTACATCACATGCTTCAGCAAATAAGAATGCACTGGATGGAAGGAAATTACCCTACATCACATGCTTCAGCAGATTAGAATGCACTGGATGGCAGGAAATTACCCTATATCACATGCTTCAGCAGATTAGAATGCATTGGATGGAAGGAAATTACTCTACATTATATGCTTCAGCAGATTACAATGCATTGGATGGAAGAAAATTACTCTACATCACATGCTTCAGCAATTAGAAGGCATTGAATGGAATGAAACTACCCTACATCACATGCTTCAGCAGATTAGAATGCATGGATGGAAGGAAATTACTATACATTATATGCTTAGCAGATTGAGAAAATGCATTGGATGGAATGAAATTAACCCTACATCATATGCTTCAGCAGATTAGAATGCACTGGATGGAATGGAAATTACCCTACATCACATGTTTCAGCAGATGAGAATGCACTGGATGGAAGGAATTACCCCACATCACATGCTTCAGCAGATTAGAATGCATTGATGGAAGGAAATTACCCTACATCACATGCTTCAGCAGATTAGTAATGCATTGGATGGAAGGAATACCTCTACATTATATGCTTCAGCAGATTAGAATGCATTGGATGGAAGAAAATTACTCTACATTATATGCTTCAGCAGATTAGAATGCATTGGATGGAAGGAAATTACTCTACATTATATGCTTCAGCAGATTAGAATGCATTGGATGGAAGGAAGAAAATTACCCTACATCACATGCTTCAGCAGATTAGAATGCATTGGATGGAAGGAAATTACTCCACATCACATGCTTCAGCAGATTAGAATGCTTTGAATGAAACGAAATTACTCTACATCACATGCTTCAGCAGATTAGAATGCATTGGATGGAAGGAAATTAACCCTACCCCACATGCTTCAGCAGATTAGAATGAATTGGATGGAGGAAATTACTCTACATTATATGCTTCAGCAGTTAGAACGCATGGATGGAAGGAAATTACCCTACATCAAACATGCTTCAGCAGATTAGAATGCATTGGATGGAAGGAAAATTACCCTACACATGCTTCAGCAGATTAGAATGCATTGGATGGAAGGAAATTACCCTACATCACATGCTTCAGCAGATTAGAATGCACTGGATGGAAGGAAATTACCCTACATCACATGCTTCAGCAGATTAGAATGCATTGGATGGAAGGAAATTACTCTACATTATATGCTTCAGCAGAATTAAATGCATTGGTGGAGGAATTACTCGACATTATATGCTTGCAGCAGATTAGAATGCATTGGATGAAGGAAATTACTCTACATCACATGCTTCAGCAGATTAGAATGCACTGGATGGAAGGAAATTACCCTACATCACATGCTTCAGCAGATTAGAATGCACTGGATGGAAGGAAATTACCCTACATCACATGCTTCAGCAGATTAGAATGCACTGGATGGAAGGAAATTACCCTACATCACATGCTTCAGCAGATAAGAATGCATTGGATGGAAGGAAATTACTCTACATTACATGCTTCAGCAGATTAGAATGCATTGGATGGAAGGAAATTACTCTACATTATATGCTTTCAGCAGAATTAGATAAGGCTGCTGTTAGATGGAATGGAAAGGTTACTCTATTATATGCTTCAGCAGATTAGAATGCATTGGATGGAAGGAAATTACTCTACTTATATGCTTCAGCAGATTAGAATGCATTGGATGGAAGGAAATTACTCTATCTTATATGCTTCGCAGATTAGAATCATTGGATGGAAGGAAATTACCATACATCACATGCTTCAGCAGATTAGGAAGTGCATCTTGGATGGAAGAAAATTACTAATACATCACATAGCTTCAGGCAGATTAGAATGCATTGGATGGAAGGAAATTACCCTACATCACATGCTTCAGCAGATTAGAATGCACTGGATGGAAGGAAATTACCCTACATCACATGCTTCAGCAGATTAGAATGCATTGATGAAGGAAATTACCCTACATCACATGTTCACTTCCATCGATTAGAATAGCAATTGCATGGAAGGAAATCACCCTACATTACATGCTTCAGCAGATTAGAATGCATTGCATGGAAGGAAATCACCCTACATCACAGGCTTCAGCAGATTTAAATGCACTGTATGGGGAAGGAAATTCCCTTAAATCATATCCTTCAACGGATTAAAAGGCACTAATGGAAGGAAATTACCCAACTCACATGCTTCATTGGCAGATTTAAATGCATTGGAATGGAGGGAAATTACCCTGCAATCACATCCTTCAGCAGAATTAGAAATGCATTGGATGGAAGGAAATTACTCTACATAACTGACCTATTGCGGTGTAAGAGAAATCTAGCTATACTCTATACTTTCCTATGTCTACATACCTAAGGTTTGGAATGGCATCTATATGGGAAAAGGTTTCCTGTTCTCCATTTAAATACCTTTCTTTATGCAGTTTCTTGTTTCGGCGGTGATAATATTTACTATGGCGTACTACTTATTTTTATCATTTTATCTGGATCGTACCTCAATACACGCCCTGAACGTTATCAAGCGTATTTCCATTTGCAACTTCCGTTCAGATCGTTTCAATCTGATACTGGTTTTTAATATTAAAATTATTAAATAGTTAGTTACTTTTATCTTGGAAGCTCAAACAACAAAATTGGTGATTGTTTGATGCACTGAAGGTTGTGGCTAATGGCTTTCAAAAAAAAAAAAAAAAAAAAAAAAAAAAAAAAAAAAAAAAAAAAAAGGATAGCAAATTCCGCACCACAACAGTACGATGGATTATGATTAATCAGTTCATCGAAATATAACATACCTACGTAAATCGCCATTACCTTGCACTGCAAGCTGCCATAGATAGATATAGATATTTTTATTGACCACAATACAAAATAATATGAATTTTACAAAAGAGTATTTGGTCCAAATTACAAAATTAAGTACAGTAGATTTTGTACAATCCTCTTATACAAAACTAAAATGAATTTCAATTACACATATATTGTACTAAAACTAAAACCAAACCAATTTACCATATTCATCAAACAAGTTCCTGTAATTACATTTTACACACTATAATAACGTGTTACATTCAATACAAGGAAAGAAGCTTATGTATAATTTTACATACTACATCATAATCGGTTCTGGTTACTAGCAAGTCTAAAGCTGTGGTAAAGTTATACGTCTGCCTGATCTGTAACGAAAGTGGACAATTTTCAATGACATGAGTCTCTGTCTGTACCTCACCGCATGAACACAACCTCTCATCCATCATCATCATACACTGGGATGCCTTCATGTGAGAGGAGAGGAATGTATACTGGAGATTAAAAAAAATAATAAATGATACATTCACGAAGGAGCTAAATATATGCATAAACTACAATGTAGGGTCTTGCAGCTGTTAAGTCTCACCCTAGCGTCACCGTATGATAGTCTTGGGTTCGAGCACCGCTCAGGGCTTAATAGCTCTCCATGGCACCGTGGCTCTCTCTGAACTAGGGATAACGGACGCCTATAGGTCTACCTACTGAGTCATCAATACCCACTGGCTGGCTCTCAATGGTTCTCCCTTGGGTGGAGATGGCCTTGGCAATAGATCGTGTGTAAACGTGCTCCACGTCAAGGTTATGATGCTACAGCACAACGACCTGGTCCGGTTATTGCCTCTTTTGTTCATAAGTGACCTTTTAACAAAATGAAGTATAACACGATACTTAGCCATTTCAGAAAATTACGAACACACCTCTTCATGACAGAACACACTGTTTATCCAAGTATCTATTATCTTAAGCAGACAGGAGATAATTAAGCCCGCTTCTGGACGATAAGCACCATTCCTAAGGTCAGGAAATGCCGTATCAACTATTTCTTACATTACGGTCACTGCTAACAGTATGGTAAAAGTGGTTGGTTAATAAACTTGGAACAGAAAAGCCAGATATGCATATCCTTCCTGACCATCTAGGAAAGGATATGCATATGGCCCACAACCTCATACCCAGAATCAGTGCTTAGTCTGGTGTGAGTCAATGGGTCAAGGTCCCCTCGAAGTCAACGGAGTAAAAGAGTCAGAACTCTGCATTTGTATCACAGTCTCAAACATTAGAACATCGGCCTTAATAAAATTGGCAAAAAGCGACGGTAATTGGGCAGGTAAGAGTTGCCGCAGTACCGCAAGGTTGGAAATACCTCTTGCCCTTCATAACGCTCCTTCCAACTCGACCCAATTAAAATTGTACCCAACTCACCCCCACCATGTACCATGGAAGCAGATTTGGAATAGCGAAGAAGAAAAAAAATGATCTAAATTTCACCTTCCTCGCTTCTCTCTCGTATATGCAGGTGTACCCAGTGACATTCTTTTGTCTCAAAAATGAAAATATCGAAGATATACTGACACAAAGAGCTTACATAACGCTGTACTACAACAGAGATCGTATATGTGCAAGTTTTTTTATTGCACATTGCATGCAAGAATTAAAGCGACGCAAGTAAAAATTATATATATATATATATATACATCTATTACATATACATATATATTGTTATACTCCCTCCTAACTGTTAGCTTGCATGTACACTTTTAGTATAAGGGCACATACTTGACACAAACTACCACCTAACATAACTGAAACTTTCATATTCTATCCCCTTCAGAATATAATTTGATTTACTGATGCAAATGGCATGTAATAAACAACACCACCGTGAGGCGCCTCAAGTATTATTTATTTGGAATAAAGGTTGTAAAAGCAACAGAAACAAAAAATCCTTTATGAATTATTCCCTGGGTGATGATTGCCACACTCCACATACCAGGGGTAATAATGAGTGCTATATATATTTTGAAAGAAAACGAGAGAGAGAGAGAGAGAGAGAGAGAGAGAGAGAGAGAGAGAGAGATATATGCATTGACTCAAGGCGATACTCAAGTCAAAACTCAACGGCGGAAATATGATAAAAGCCATAATCACATGGGCAGTGCTAGTAATCAGATACAGCGCAGGAATAGTGGAATGGACGAAAGCAGAACTCGGCAACATAGATCAGAAAACCAGGAAACATGACAATACACAAGGCACTACACCCAAGAGCAAATACGGAAAGACTATACATAACACGAAAGGAAGGAGGGAGAGGACTACTAAGTATAGAGGACTGCGTCAACATCGAGAACAGAGCACTGGGGCAATATCTGAAAACCAGTGAAGACGAGTGGCTAAAGAGTGCATGGGAAGAAGGACTAATAAAAGTAGACGAAGACCCAGAAATATACAGACAGGACAATGACAAAGAGAACAGAGGACTGGCACAACAAACCAATGCACGGACAATACATGAGACAGACTAAAGAACTAGCCAGCGATGACACGTGGCAATGGATACAGAGACGAGAGCTAAGATGGAAACTAAAGGAATGATAACAGCGGCACAAGATCAGGCCCTAAGAACCAGATATGTTCAAAGAACGATAGACGGAAATAACATCTCTCCCATATGTAAGAAGTGCAATACAAAAAATGAAACCATAAACCACATAGCAAGCGAATGTCCGGCACTTGCACAGAACCAGTACAAAAAGAGGCATGATTCAGTGGCAAAAGCCCTCCACTGGAGCCTGTGCAAGAAGCATCAGCTACCTTGCAATAATAAGTGGTACGAGCACCAACCTGAAGGAGTGAAAGAAAACGATCAGGCAAAGATCCTCTGGGGACTATGGTATCAAAACAGATAGGGTGATACATGCAAATAGACCAGACGTGACGTTGATTGACAAAATCAAGAATAAAGTATCACTCATGATGGGTTTACCATGGGACACCAGAGTTGAAGAGAAAGAGAGGGAAAAAATGGATAAGTATCAAGATCTGAAAATAGAAATAAGAAGGACATGGGATATGCCAGTGGAAATTTTACCCATAATCATAGGAACACTAGGCACGATCCCAAGACCCCTGAAAAGGAATCTAGAAAAACTAGAGGCTGCAGGAGCTCCAGGACTCATGCAGAAGTGTGTGATCCTAGAAACAGCGCACATAGTAAGAAAAGTGATGGAATCCTAAGGAGTAAGGAGGCAGGATGCAACCCGGAACCCCACACTATAAATACCACCAAGTCGATTGGAGGACTGTGATAGATTAAAAAAAAAAATAAATCAATAAATAAATAATAATAATAATAATAATAATAATAATAATAATGGTGTGGAAGCAGCAAAAGCTGCGATAAAATTAACAAGAATAGCAGCAATAATGATGAAGATGATAGAACTAATGAAAATATAGTAAATGATGAGTATCTTCCCCAAAAGTATAATAATAATAAAAAAAAAAAGAGCGAGCCATCCTTGCAACAAAAGCGAAGCAATGAAAACAAAATCACTTTGTGGGAGAGATAGGTAACACCAGAATATCTGCCTCCCTCGAGGCCTTTGTCAAATGTCATACTTGGCTCGATCTCAAACAAGGGCGACAACTGCGAGTAGAGAGAGAGAGAGAGAGAGAGAGAGAGAGAGAGAGAGAGAGAGAGAGAGAGGAGGAGGAGGAGGAGGAGGAGGAGGAGGAGGAGGAGGAGGAGGAGGAGGAGGAGGAGGAGGAGGAAGGAGGAGGAGGGAGTTGTAGAAGCAGGTGCACGTGACGTCACCGAACTGAAGGGAGGCCAAGAAGGTGAAACTTTACGCATGTGACGTCTGTGAAATTTACAGCGTCTCTTCCAAAGATGAGAATAAAGTTACTTATTTGGGGAATATCAACGGATAATCGCTGACGCTGTTTTTTGCGTGCCAACACAATTAAGCATAACTATATATATATATATATATATATATATATATATATATATATATATATATATATATATATATATATATATATATATCTATATCATATCTATATATATCTATATCTATATCTATATCTATATCTATATCTATATCTATATCTATATCTATACTATATCTATATCTATATCTATACTATATCTATATCTATATCTATATCTATATCTATATCTATATCTATATCTATATCTATATATATATATATATATATATATATATATATATATATATATATATTATATATATACACATTACATATGTATAAATACGTATATATACATATGTACAATGTGAGCGTCTAAAAATTAACCTTCAGTTCTCAATAGTTAACATGTAAATGAGGTTGTCGACCCTTTGCTCTTTCCTACTCATTGTGCGACTTCCATGGTCGACTAACCACCAGGGTACTACAGGTTTACTTACTAGGTCATCTGATATATAGTGGATTTTTCAGGGAAAGGACCTAAATCCTGTCTAACCTTAGCCCTGTTTCAATCCTCCTAACCAGTCTTAGAAAAGTAAATACGAAGCTGGTCAGGATTTATACACTGTGCTTTATTTTTTACGTGTTACATTTTATAATATATATATATATATACATGTGTGTGCGCACGCATGTATGTGTATATATGTATATATTTACACCCGTGTAATATATATTTACATATATATATAAGTATACGTATATATACATATCTATAAACACGGTGCATTTTCATATCATACATACATATAAAAAAAAAAATATATATATATATATATATATATAATTATATATATATATATAATGTCTGTATTATATGTATGTATATTATATATTGGCTACGTCTATAGAACGCCTCTCGCCTTCCCCATCAGAAGAGTTTAGGTGATATTAATATATTTATGATTAGGGATATGGATGGGTGGAATGATTGGGATTTATAGTTAATATTTACATATATGTATATATATATATGTATGTATATATATCATATTGGCTATTGTATATATATCATATATTACTATGAAAATTATGATTGATTCAATTTTGAGAAAATTTTGATATTAATTATAAAAGAAGTAGCCCATGCCTTCTCCTAAAGCGACGTTGTTGGGAGAGTGGTCATGTCGTAGGGAGATATTTCCGGTCTGACGGAAGCTTAGGGTAAGAGAGGCAAGTCACAAGAGTAGCTAGGCTTCGAGATGGATTTTAGGGACTTCTACAATAAGACCTATTTTTCCTTCCCAAACTGCTGGCATTGTGTTTACCACTTTTCAGGCGATGCTCGAGGCGGTCTTTGGAAGCCCCGTGATTCAGAAACAACTAGTATCGCTCTCAGTCACTGCAGTCGGTAGTCCAGGACAGATTCCAGCCGGCCAGCCTCCCAAACTTAGGCCTACCCACGGCGTACTGGTGGACACGAACCCCAGACCTGAACAGAGGTCCGGCCGCATTCTTCTACAACGATACACGGAGTGACTGAATATTGCATCCAGATTCCATGAGTCACGTGCTGTCTCTCTGCCTGCAAGTGTGCATTACCCGAATTTATGAAAATCAGCTTGAATGACATAAGTTGGAGCCATCATTTACCTTTCCTCCAGGCCAGCACGGGCCTTTTGTAGATAAATATCTGTAAAGTAACGAGCTGAGTTTTCTGGCGACCTTTTCCTCTAAAGAAGTATTCATTAACAAACAGTTTTTTACGGTAAGTTCAATTAATTTCAACTGGTCTTCCTTCAATTATTTCCGTTTACGTATCTAGCCTCTCTCAAGGCCAGCTATATACGTAAAATTGGCGAATCTTGCCAACATCGAATCTGGGCTTGCTTAAAAAAAGCTCGTAAATCGCATTATCCGTTGTAAAACTTAAACTGTAAATTATTTTACAAAAAGTAAATCAAGCACACTTGCAGGGAAAGAAGACACACTGACTCACGGTAAGGTATTCCATTCATTAATATGATTTATTCTTTATATAACCAATGTTAGCTTAAGGTACGTTTAAGTTATTTTCTGGGATGAAGTGGTTTAAAAGAGCGTTAGGTAGAAAATTATTATATTGTAACGGCCAGAGCGCCGAGCGAGTTTCTGTTATTTTGTAAATCGCATTGTTGTCGTAGGAGCTCACACGAACACGTGTGCAGATAGATGCCAGAAAGGACCAGATCAAACTAGGAAGTGCTTTGCCAGGGTTTATTGCTGTATTAGAAAGCCTAGCTAGTTAGGAGTGTTTTACTAATAGTTACGGCAAAAGAAGTGTACAATTTCTTTTGTCTGTGATATGTTAGGGATTCCATTTTTAACTTAGTTTTCATTCCAAGTGTTGGTAACCGCTTACCTCTCAGCTTAGTTAAGCTTTCGCGCCTGCGCGGTCTCAACCAGCCTTCGTTTTCGCTCACAGCGGCAGCCATGTTTTTATCACTCTCAGAATTATCTAAACCATTTAAGCAAAGTAACGTAAGTCTCAAAGTTTTAACGTAAATAATATCGATCTCGGTACTAGTATCTATCGTCCTGCCAGAGAAATTAACGTAATTCGCCTTGAATAAGAAAGTAGAATTTTGTGTTGTAAATTGCCTTCGCATTTACAGAGAATCAGCTGATTCGCCCGCGCTGGCCAGCTCGCTCCCGTGTTTCACCTCGCTCGCTCCCACTCACTCGCTCGCTGAGCGAAGTTTCATTTCACTTTGCAACTTAACGTAACCTCATTTACAATTGTTTGCTAACATTGTTTAAAAATCCTTACCGTCATTTTTCACTTGTCCTTACGTAAAGTTAACGTAAATCTTAAAAGTAGAGTAAATCACAAGAATTGTTAACGTAAAACGCGTCTTTGTAAAATTCATATTGAAACGCAAATCATTTCATAAGCGCAAGCCGCTGCTATTAGCGTAAAAATCGTGCAACGCGAGCGCGTTCTCATTTTCATAAAACGTTATCCAAAGCAATTATTTCATTTCACGTTAACGTAAGTAAATCATTTAACGCAAGTTGCGTCACATTAAACTAACATTAGTAGTTCAATTCAAATATAAGGGAGTTCATTCATATATCATTTTTTCACCCTCTGAGAGAGAGAGAGAGAGAGAGAGAGAGAGAGAGAGAGAGAGAGAGAGAGAGAGAGAGAGAGATCACAGTATTCACGAAGCCAAGAGTACTACATCTTACCATTAATTATAGCATGCAGAATTAACATTATTTTTAGTCTTCTTGTGTCTTTCATTTACACAGCGTGATACGTACGCGGCATGTGTCCATTGCAGTTTGCAAGCATTTATATTTATTTGCATTTACCGAGTACTTCAGCGAGGGACTGAGCATTTCGAAAATTTCCATTACCTGTCGTTGCCCGAGTGGTCTTTTCATTTTCTTTATCACGAAAGACTTGCGTATACCGCAAGCACAAACCCGCACAGTGTGCCACGCAAATTCATTACTTCCAGACAGGAAGTCGTTTACCAGTTTAGGAAACTGGTCCACCGACCAGTGCACGTCATGGTCTTAACCATTTCACAGTGGGGGGCCACTAATTCTTGACATCTTCCATACCAGCACGATACCAGTGCGCCAGCCATCCATAAGTGCCATTGCACCTGTACAGGCCGTACAGGTAGCCATTAAACCTGCGTGTCCGTCCTTACGGAACGCCCAAGTAACTAGTGTGTCCATGTACAAGGGTTCAGTGATCCTTCGGAACACTCAACAAAGGGAACGCCTCCCGAAGCGCCGCAATACCAGCCCTAAGTGCTGACAAACCTGCATGTCCGTCCTTACGGAACGCCCCTCAATTCATTAATGTCCGTGTACGAGGATCAGTGATCCTTCGGACCAACCCAAGGAACGCCTACCTCATAAGTGCCGCGCACCGGTGACAAGACGTACAGGTAGCCCATTCCAACGTCTCCCAAGTTGGGAACGCCCGTAAGTGTGACGTTTACGCCGCACACTTCCTTCGATTTTTTCCACCTCATCAGAAGGTGCCATTCACAAAGTGCCACCGAGCACCAAGTCTTTTCAGACTTTTCATTACCACGTCGCAGAACACATTTCCAAGTGAGTGCTACTTTCCACAGTAGGCAATTCCTATTCCATTCAGTACCCTTTCCTGGCCATTATTTTCATTTTCCTCCGAGCCTCTACTGCAGCCTAAGACAAATGTCTTCCCCTGCTTCCCGCAACTTCTTTGCCAGAGAGCTAGAGAAGCTCGGAGCCCTCATAACTCTGGGCAAGGAGACTGGTTACACTGGACCAGCACTTGACCAGTGGATAAAGACGCAGCAGGCTGCCGCGCGCCTGCAAGGAAAAGGAAAAGAAAGAGAAGCAAAGGAGAAAGCCAGAGAAGCAGAGAGAAAGGAAAGAGAAGAAGAAAGAAAGCATGAGCTAGCTCTCCTAGATGACGCAATCTCTCTGCTAGCTTCTAAGCCCCAGACCATGAGCTGGACTCCCGGTAAGAGGTGGTTGCGGAGGTTCTGCACCACTTGTTGTGTGCGTGGGCATGCTGTGGATTCGACCAGTGCCCAAGTCAGTCTCTACCTTGGGAGGAGAGCTTCCAGGGTGAACTTCTCCAAGGCTACCATGTAGCCCTGCCTGATGAACAGTCTCCTACGGCCTATCAGTGGGTACAAGTCATGGCCGACACCGAAGCCCAGGTCTCCCTTATTTCCAGAAAGGCATTGCCTAGGGGTACCAAAATCCAGACGAACGAAGAAATTCACTTGAATGGATTGACGGTAACCTCTAGTCTGTTCCTTCGGGGTCCTTCTGAATGTGGAAATGCCCTTTCTGGACCAGGAGACCAGGGAAACCACATTGTGCCGCCTGGGCGTAGTTGACCAATTTCATGATGTTTATCAGGTGATATTGGGCGAGATTTACTTAAGCCGTATCTCCCCTGGACGCAGCTCCCACTACCAGATGCACGGATCCCTGCAGCATGCCTCATAATCAATCATCAGTTTTAGATTCAGAGGCTAGTGCCTCCGATGTCCCAGACATCCTTTCTATTTGTGAACCTGGCCCTGACCAAGTGTCAGAGCCAGACGTTTCTTCCGCATCATCTCAGCCTCTTACCATTTTGCTGCCTACCTCCTCCACTTTGGAAGAGGTAAGCCACCAGTTAACCCCGGACTTGTTTCCGAGGGTGATTCCACGGAGGATTCCTTAACCTCCCTACCTCAAATCACTGCCAGAGAGGACTTTTCACCTGTGCCAGAGCACACTGCCAGCCTTGGTGACTCCACAGATTCGCAACCTGTGGGGCCATCTCGGCCTTACCGTCCAGTGCCACGGAAGAGGTTTCTGGAACACGTTCTGCCGAGACTGTGGCCGCAAGGGTCACATGTCTGCCAACTACGGAGGGTGCGCTAATCACAATATTCCAGCCATCGCAATGGCCCCGTTTACTAATCCTTCTTCACTAGGACCCCCAGCTAAGGGCCCTATAACAGTCGCACCCCTCCAAAGCCATTATCAGCCAAGCCACGTCAGAGCCTACGACAACTCTGGCGCTCAAATCTCCCTGATACGAGAAGATCGAATCCCCCGAGGGGCTAATATGACCGACGTTCAAACTGATAACCATTGAAGGCATCATCATATTAAACTGATCCTTCCGACCGTACAATTGAGTGTCACCAGACCTCGTTTCTCCAAAGTATGTACTCTTTGCAGTTGCAAGCTACATTCCAGGAGGTTACGACCTCCTCCTAGGGCAAGACAGGAAGTCTCCCTCACGTTCAAGAAGCCTAGGGGTCCTAACCCCACGACCAATCACTCCAAAGCAAGGAGTCATCGAAATTCTACTTCCTCTAGGAAGTACGTCCACCAACAGTCTCCCCCGTTACCAAGGAGGGAGATTGACCATTCAACAGTTTTTGTTCCGTTTGCAAAACCTGCAACGTAATAATAGGGCACTCACGAATTGGCCTAGGTGCCCTAGCCGACTACCAGCAGCGGACAATGTCCATTTTACACAAGGCTAGCCTTCCAAAAGAGACAGGAGTCTCTGTCTCCCCATTTCCAAGGGCACGCTGAGAGGTATTGCACCTCCTCCGTACCCGCCACAGGTCCAGTCGACCTCAACACTCTGCCAGTGCCACTTGGCAGCACTGAGCAGTGCCAAGGCTCCGTCCAGCCTGGACGTAGAGCCACCACCGAACTTGACTTCTGCGCCTGGCCCCGAGCTAGTGCCGGCGCCTAACCTACCCAAGGATCCTCCTACAGGAGATCCTCCAACAGGCATGGAGCTACCGCAGCCCATGGACAATCTCCAGCCCATAATTCTTCTTCACCCTCACCACTGTCGCCTGAGGATGAACCTCCGGCAGACCTAACCTTCATACCTCCTCTGGAAAACCAGGAACTGCCCGACCAGGAGTCAGCCTGGAGTGTTCCCCTTACGACGGCTGTCGCGTCAGCCTGAGTGAGGGCCTCCCCTGCAGTAGGTTCCACCTCTACGACGGTTGCTGCAGATACCGAAGTATGGGTGTTCTCCTGCAATCGCTCAGGCTACCACTGACTCTGCTCCTGCCGGCGTTTCTGGTTTCCTTTCCCCAGAGTCGGTGCCTCCGTCTACTCCTAGGACTGGTATAGCCAGGTCCTGGAGAATAAGAAGAAGAAGAAGAAGAAGGGACGTAACCAATCATTAACATATTAATAAAAGAGCCACATGCTCTCCTTGAGACCTGTGCCCGAGGTACAGTGTCGCATTCATTTGCGGAGTGATCCTGGCACCTACCCAGAGAAGGTAGCCAGCCTGATCTCTGCCAGTAACACTAACCCTCTAACCCCTAGCCATTGTAATACTAACCCTCACTTAAATATAATTACCTCATTGCATTTCCATCCTGGTCAACTAACCACTCATCATCCCCACGCGTCATTACCTCTCATGTATTTTAACGATTCCGTCGCTGAACTGTAGTTATGCGTACCACACTCTGGAATGATTGCGTCTTCATTGAACTATATTGAGTAGGTTAGGCTAATGATTTAGTACCAGGGCATTACGTTAGTAGAAAGTAGAATTTTCAAGTAACCTTATCTAGGGGTAGAGTAGACTGTCGTCACAGACAACCCGTAGTTATTACTTAGGCTAGATTACATCACTACATGAAGTTAGTACACTTAGCATCTTTGCCTATAATTAGGTAGGCCATTGTAGTCAGCCGTATTGCTGCTCAAAAAACTTCAAGTTAGAGTAGGAGAACTGGAGTTAGAGTAGGAGAACTGGGTAGTCGAGGCGATCAACTTATTTAAGCCAAGACCTTCACGCCCGAAAGGGAGTGAATGCCTTCTTAACAGGGGGAGCTGCTACGTCTATAGAACGCCTCGCCTTCCCAGCAGAGTTTTAGTGATCTTAATTATAAAAGAAGTAGCCATGCCTTCTCCTAAAGCGACTGTTGTTGGGAGAGTGGTCATGTCGTAGGGAGATATTTCCGGTCTGACGGAAGCTTAGGGTAAGAGAGGCAAGTCACAAGAGTAGCTAGGCTTCGAGATGGATTTAGGGTACTTCTACAATAAGACCTATTTTCCTTCCCAAATTGCTGGCGTTGTGTTTACCACTTTTCAGGCGATGCTCGAGGCGGTCTTTGGAAGCCCCGTGATTCAGAAACAACCAGTATCGCTCTCAGTCACTGCAGTCGGTAGTCCAGGATAGATGTCCAGCCGGCCAGCCTCCCAAACTTAGGCCTACCCACGCGTACTGGTGGACACGAACCCAGACCTGAACAGAGGTCAGGCCGCATTCTTCTACAACGATACACGGAGTGACTGAATATTGCATCCAGATTCCATGAGTCACGTGCCGTCTCTCTGCCCGCAAGTGTGCATTACCCGAATTTATGAAAATCAGCTTGAATGACATAAGTTGGAGCCATCATTTAC
Organism: Macrobrachium nipponense; assembly: GCF_015104395.2. NCBI lineage: Eukaryota > Metazoa > Arthropoda > Malacostraca > Decapoda > Palaemonidae > Macrobrachium > Macrobrachium nipponense. Next base: position 901,269 of record NC_061094.1, read on the forward strand.
CTTTCCTCCAGGCCAGCACGGGCCTTTTGTAAATAAATATCTGTAAAGTAACGAGCTGAGTTTCTGGCGACCTTTTCCTCTAAAGAAGTATTCATTAACAAACAGTTTTACGGTAAGTTCAATTAATTTCAACTGGTCTTCCTTCAATTATTTCCGTTTACGTATCTAGCCTCTCTCAAGGCCAGCTATATACGTAAAATATATATATATATATTGTGTGTATATATATACACACACACACAAAATATATATAATATATATATATATATATATATATAATATATATATATATATATATATATATATATATATATATATGTGTACACATCACATATATATAAGGAATTCACACCATTTCTGGTCACACAGCATGTACTGTCTTTGGGGTTACTTGGGGGGGGGGCGACAAGATGACTTAAATAAAACCTCGATGGAAGCGATATTGTTCCTGAAAAAAAAAAAAAAAAAAATTACGAGAGTTTCAACGACAGAGGAGAAGGTTTGTTACCAAATGGCGACAATCACGAAAAAAAGGGAGTATTCTAACAAGTTCCATAAAGTATTGGGAAAACATTTCCATTACTATTCTATATTATACGCAAGTCACCGCTCCAAAAGAAAAACAAAAAAAACTTGGATCGAATGTCGGTCAGACAAAAGAAATATTTATTTCTCTGAGTCTTTCTCATTCACTACCATACTGCATATAACAGTAAGAGACTGATAAACATCATTCAGATGTTATTTCATGCGTTTTACTCTAGGTCGTCTTTTTCATTTTTTCCTGTTTTTCGTTATTTTGTGTGTTGTACTCTAGGTCGTCTTGTATTTTACTTTTTCCTATTTTCCGCTATCTCGTGTGTTTTACTTTTTCCTGTTTTTCGTTATCTCGTGTGTTTTATTTTTTCCTGTTTTTCGTTATCTCGTGTGATTTACTTTTCCTGTTTTTCGTTATCTCGCGTGTTTTACTTTTTCCTGTTTTTCGTTATCTCGTGTTTTACTTTTTCCTGTTTTTCGTTATCTCGTGTTTTACTTTTTCCTGTTTTTCGTTATCTCGCATGTTTTACTTTTTCCTGTTTTTCGTTATCTCGTGTTTTACTTTTTCCTGTTTTTCGTTATCTCGTGTGTTTTACTTTTTCCTGTTTTTTTCATATAATCGCGTTTTTTACTTTGTCCTGTTTTTCGTTATCTCCGGTTTTACCTTTTTCCTGTCGTTATCTCGTGCTTTTACTTTTTCCTGTTTTTCGTTATCTTTCGTGCGTGTTTTACTCTAGGTCGTCTTGCCGTTTTAACCTTTTTCCCCCGTTTTTCGTTATTTCGTGTGTTTACTCTAGGCCGTCTTGCGTTTTACCCTTTTCCTGTTTTTCGTTATCCCGTGTGTTTTACTCTAGGTCGTCTTGGCGTTTACTTTTTCCCTGTTTTTTTTTCGTTGTCTCGTGTTTTACTCTAGGTCGTCTTGTGTTTTAACCCTTTTCCTGTTTTCGTTATCTCATGTGTTTTACTCTAGGTCGTCTTACGTTTTACCTTTTCCCTGTTTTTCGTTGCCTCGTGTGTTTTACTCTAGGTCGTCTTGCGTTTTACCCTTTTCCTGTTTTTCGTTGCCTCGTGTGTTTTACTCTAGGTCATCTTGCGTTTTACATTTTCCCTGTTTTTCGTTGCCTCGTGTGTTTTACTCTAGGTCGTCTTGCGTTTTACCCTTTTCCTGTTTTCCGTTATCCTGTGTGTTTTACTCTAAGTCATCTTGCGTTTTACCTTTTCCCTGTTTTTCATTGCCTCGTGTGTTTTACTCTAGGTCGTCTTGCGTTTTACCCTTTTCCTGTTTTTCGTTATCTCGCGTGTTTTACTCTAGGTCGTCTTGCGTTTTTACCCTTTTCCTGTTTTTTTTTTATCTCATGTGTTTACTCAAGGTCGTCTTGCATTTTACACTATCTGTTTTTCGTTATCTGTGTGTTTTAACTCTAGGTCGTCTTGCATTTTACCCTTTTCCTGTTTTCCCGTTATCCTGTGTGTTTACTCTAGGTCGTCTTGCGTTTTACCTTTTCCCTGTTTTTCGTTGCCTCGTGTGTTTTACTCTAGGTCGTCTTGCGTTTTACCCTTTTCCTGTTTTTCGTTGCCTCGTGTGTTTTACTCTATGTCGTCTTGCGTTTTACCCTTTTCCTGTTTTTCGTTATCTCGTGTGTTTTACTCAAGGTCGTCTTGCATTTTACACTTTTCCTGTCTTCGTATCTTGTGTGTTTTACTCTAGGTCGTCTTGCGTTTACCCTTTTCCTGTTTTCGTTACCTCGTGTGTTTACTTTAGGTCGTCTTGTGGTTTTAACCTTTTTTCTGTTTTTCGTACGAGATATTCTTTTGCGGAAGTTTATCCAATAAGTTTTCCCTTATTCCTTTACAAATTCTTTGGAATTTTGAATACAAATATAACTAATTACTGTCCTGTGGGAAGACAAACAAGGAAAATCTACTCAGATTATTACAGATTCTTGCCGGAAATTTAACATTAACATAATCCTATTGGACTTTTGCCAATGCGCTGCCACTGACCATATTCCTTTGTTTTCTCAAAAAGTACATTTCCAAACTTGCTCATGAACTTGCATTTTTTCAAGTCTTAAAGAAGGTTCTGTGAACTTCATGAAGGCAAATTAACACCAAACCAGACGCTGTTTCCTGCTTTAGACATATCGTTATGTCCAGGGCCTACCTTTGCCAAAAAGACTTTGTTCTTTCCCTCTTTCATTATCAAAACCGGCTTTCTTCAATACTCTCAGTATCAAAACCGTCTTTCTTAAACTTTCTCATTAACAAAATCGACATTCCTCAACACTTTCATAATCAAAACTGTCTTTCTTCAACACTTACGTTATCAAAACCGTGCTTTTTTCACACTTACATTATCAAAACTGTCTTTCTTCAACACACTTACTTATCAAAAACCGTCTTCCTTCAACACTATCTTATCAAAACCGTCTTTCTTCACACTTTCGTTATCAAACCGTCTTTTTCAACACTTTCGTTTATCAAAAACGTCTTCTTGAACGATCTCGTTATAAAAACTGTAATCTTAAATAGTCTCATTATCAAAACCGACTTTCTTCAATACACTCATAATCAAAACTGTCTTTGTTAATCACTCCTCATTAAAATCCTCATTCTTCAGCACTGTCGTTACCAAACCTCTTTCTTAAACACCCTCATTATTAAAACTGTCTTCTTCAGTAATAGCATTATCAATCCATCTCCCTTAAACACTCTCATTATAAGAACTGTCTTCCTTAAACACGGTCCCTTGCAGATATTTAACATGTATGCCATCTGCTTAGAGCTAGTTTTCTCCATTACTTTAAATTTTCTGAATCTTCTAAGCCACTCAGCAGTCCCTTTCCCTTATGATTGTGGATCTTATCTTTGCTAAGACCTCAGAGTCTGAGTTACTTGCTTCATGAAAGGTCGCTTTTTAATGTTAATTCTTTTAATGTATGACATTTGATCCTGCTGATGTTTTCAGTAGGATGATGTTGACAAAAGTAGCATGAAGCATAGGCTCTCTTAATGCAATAAACAATTCTCTGCATTTGGATAACTGCCATTGCAGTGGGGTTATATCACCTACTGACAATTGCAAATGTGCGAATAATACACACACACACACACATAAATACATACATACGTATATATGTGTGTGTGTGTGTGAAACTGAAAAGTTGCCAGTCCCACCTGCTTCAGTTAGCCTCAGTTTCAAGCAATGCAACGGTTTTTCCGAGGCGAGTCATCTCAGCTGGGTTTCACGTCTCACATTTCATACTTGCAACAACATTTCTCTCGCACGAAGTCCGAGCTCGCTGTTACATTATGAAATACCTACGATTGCCCAACAAAGTATTCTCTCGTGCGCACAACCATCCCTGGTCGATGACCTCTGACCCGCCTACATATGAAATTCCCAATGTAAAGACTCCTCTAATTACCACAGCTATTTTCATGCGCGACCCTTGATCCTGACAACTGCCTTTCTTATGATGCTGTGCAGGTCAGTTTTACAGCTGTTTCACTCGTTCTTCATATTAAGGGTTGAAGCTGCTTTCCTTTTTATAAAGACCTGAAACCTTCCCTGGTATCTTACCTCTTTTAAATTTTTATTTCCGACCATGTTGTCGTCTGCCTGTAATAGGGACAGCTTTTGACCCTACCCAGAGCTTTTGTGACCCTTATGATTGACTTGTGTTTTATAGCCTCATATCAACGCGACTACTGAATCTTGATGTTAAATTCCGAACTTCGCTAAATATTTTATTGATAGGAGCCAGAAATTTAAATATATATATATATATATATATATATATATATATATATATATATATATATATATATATATAGGTGTGTGTGTGTATGTTATACTATTTGCTAATGATTCACAAAACTACACGTGACAAATATATAAACAGAAAACCACTAAAAGATGCAAAATTAAATACCAGGTACCAAGCCCTTCTGTGTATTGCGTACACCACACATGATTGTTTTGAGCAATGCTTCCCGCCCCTGCACATGTCTGCCCTAAGTTCGTACATCTTACCTCCTTGACACTCAAAAAAGAGAAGAAGTGTAGCGATAATATCATCCTACTTAAGGTCCATGAACAAGTAAGTGAAGTTATTAGAGCTATAAAAATGTCGTCAAGCCAGCCAGCCAATGATTATCATCATCTTTTATATACGTATGTAGTATAGTATATGTATATGTATATATATATATATATATATATATATATATATATATATATATATATATATATATATATATATATACAGTAGAGCCTCAGTTCTCGACCGATAATTCGTTCCAGAAGGAGCGTCGAAATTCGATTATTTCGAGAACTGAATCAAGTTTTTCCCATAAGAAAAAATAACTGAAAATGGGATTAATCCGTTCTTGACCATCAGTTATTACCTAACCTTGCCTTTTTATACAATACATTACATGTAAATTACACTAAATAAGTTAAAAGTTAAATAATATCATGTTAAACGAATATTTATAATTTTAAGTGTAATATACAGTATAAAAAGAAAACTACCCTGTGTCCAACTGATTGTTGACCAAGCTCCATAGGCTACCTAGGTAAATAGTAAGTAGAAACGTAGTGTAGTGGGTAGGCATAAAACGTGTTGCTAACATAATAAAAGCATTGAAACAAAAGCAAGTCTAATTATTACAGTAAATTAATAAACTATTAAAATTAAAAACAAACCCAATCTATATTTATCAAAAACTTGCAAAAATTTGCCTACAGTAAGTCGGCATTTAAGGATGTAAACAAACCATAGCGCAGCCCTGGTGGTTTATATCGGGACTATGGTAGTAAAGAAACCATATCTCGCTATAAGCCTAGAAACTTTTACATTCGATATTAATTTATGGTAAATCTTTTACGGAGTCGACTGCAATACTGTATACAAAATCGCTTGAAATATCTTTCAGTAAATGTAATGTTATGATACTAACGATTTTGTTTCATAAATGTCCTTATAAAAAAAGGTGCGTCTTTTACGGCAAATTGTCCAATATCAGGGCTGGTTTCAAGCTTATTGGACTTTGACAATTATTATGGTACTGCATGGTACATATATACGTACACATAAGTAAAAGAATCTTCTTAATGCTTTAATTACTATACCATTACGTACCAGCATCTCTTGAGTTTAATATCAAGCTAACCTTTGTTTTTTTTTTTTTTTTTTTTTTTTTTTTTTTTTTTTTTACAAGGACGCTTTTACGAAGCATACAGATTGCGTTCGTTACCACGCACGCGTTGCATATAAGTAAACTGTGTCACTACCAGACCTCATACGTAAACATTGACGTCTTTTTACAGTAGACATAAAGAATCTTCTTAATTTCTATAATTATTCTATACCATAGCGGCTTCTCTGATTAAGCTAAGGCTAACCTCCTCTTTACCAGCAAGCTTAACAAGATTAAGATTGCGTTCGCTACCGAAGGCACACGTTACGTATGTGACAGTGGTTTCACTACCAAATCTCACACGTAAACAATGACGTATTTTACAGTAGACATAAAAGAATCTACTTAATTTCTATAATTAATGTATAACCGTAGCGGATTCTGAGTTAACCTAAGGCTGGCTACCTCTTCTTTTTACCGGCCACGCTTAAAAAGCTTAGATTGCGTTGCTACCGAAACCGAACATGTTACGTATGTAACTGGTTTCACTACCAAATCTTACACGTAAAACAGTTAACGTATTACAGTACGACATAAAAGATTCTTCTTAATTTCTTGATTACTACGCACTTAATTATGGCATAGTAGCTCTCTGATATAAACTAGACTAACTTCTTCTTTACCGGAAAGCTTAACAAAGCTTAAAGATTGCATTCGCTACCGAACCGCACATGTAACCTACGTACGTAACATTGCCTTCACTCCAAACCTAACATTAAATACGTATTGCATTTGCTACTGAAACGCGCGTCTCAAGTGTGAGCATGGTTTAGAATATGTCTAGTTGATACCACCGAAAAAGCAAACGAAATGCGCGCAAGGTGTACAAGACACGACACGTTTGAATGTTTGTAAACATTAGTTGCGACTTTAAACAATGCTGAGTCACTGAGTGGCGTCACCAATGTTACCAACCGTTTTGCTAAATTTATGCTAGTCGGTCCAAGCAAGAATTTATGCCAAATATGGGTGCAATTTTGTGCCAGAATTATGCTATTTAATCTATCATTATCTCATTTCTCTAATACATTTGAGCTAAAACAACGATGTAATGGAAATTTAAAACATTTATATATTAGGTGAAATGATAAAAAGTGACGAACAGACATATTATAACTAATAATTTGATGATGTTAGGAAACTCGTAATAAAACACCATTTTCTTTAATAGATCACATACGCAATCACTAGTACACTATTTGATATGCAATCACTATTATACTATTTGACAAATGTGTGAAGATCACACATACAAATGTGAAGAAAAAAACAAAAACAAGTTTTACTTATTACTGCATCATCATCATGCCACTCAGAACATTTTTCTTTAAACAGGTCACATAAACAATTAATAAATACTTGAAAATGTGTGAAAATTTACTTCAAATATAACATTTTGTTTATTTACTACTGATATTTCCTGAAAAAAATTAAAACTAAAAAAAAAAGGTAAACAAACACAAAAACCAGTCTCTACTCAAGAAGAAAAACATACGTACTTATTACTTGATCATTATCATGCCACGAAACACTTTTTCTTTAATAGATCACATCACAATGAATAAATACTTGAAAATTGTGGTAAAATCACTTCAGACATAATTAAAAATTTTGATTACTGAAAAAAATAAAACTTCAAAAAAGGAAAAAGTAATTCTTTACTCATGAAGAAAAAACATTATTAACTTTACTTTACTGATTTTGTTTGTATGCCACTGTGGGTATTTATTTATATTCACAAATTTAACATTCTTAGTTGGGTTCAAACTTAGCAATTAACTCATTTGTTAGTGCTGCTTTTGAGGCAATTTCACTTGAAGATACATTCACTATAGCTGTGTATGAAATTGAGGAATTTTCTGCATTTTATTTAAAATTTTAGTGAAAATACATTATAAAATTGTACTAGAACCCTAAGTGTGAAAGAAATTATGCTAAGCTCCAATTCTTAGGTCAAATTATGCTAAAAAACATGAAATTATGCTACATTTGGTAGCACTGGATGACGCCAACTAGCGGCAGCTGCGGAAACAGTTTGTTTACAACATCATATGGTCGGGGGTCGGAAACTGGTTTTTGGTTGAAAACAGATACAAAGTTTATTGGAAATTTAGTGGCGAAATCCGATTATGTCGAGTTCTAATACGGTCGTGAACCGGGTCTCTACTGTATATATTTGCTATTCGAGAACTAATCATCACTTCATCTGGGAATACTGAGAAAAATAATTCCTCGCCTTTATCTTTTATTTGGAAGGGTTGGTTCGTCTCAGCTCGACGTGCTTATTTAGGTAAATGTTTCAGGATTCCTCTTTATTGCGATTCAGCTTTATCTTATTTATCATTTAATGTTTTCTTTGCGCTTTGATGGTCACCTTTCCTCACATAGGCTGGCTGTTCCGGATGAATGCATTTCCCATCTGATAACCATCAACGACATCATCATATCATTAAAACCTCCTTGCTGGTTAGAGAGGGGCATTTAAAACTTATTTAAAGTCACTTGCGCTTATAACCGTGTTTTAATTTTTGTTCGCACTTGTAAACCACATAGGAAGGATACATAGGTTACAGGTGGAAGTCTGCGAAATATTTTATTATATTACAGTAAATGGAACTACATTAGGAAGAACATCTTGTCGGAAAGTGGGGCGTGAAACCTTCTCGTATCATACACTCACACTGTGTTTTGCCGCTTAAGTCTATTTACATAAAACCTTTATTCCTTCGTAGACCCTATCTACTTATCTATCTTACTTGCTTTATTTGTCTCAAGTATTAATTTTCATCTTAACAGCAATTACTAAAAACTGAGGCACTAAACTAGCACTCAACACTGAAAAAAAAAACATGAAAGATTGACTCTTTAATGCAGTTATGACATAACTACCAAAAGCCTCTTCACAATAAAAACAAGCCTTTTAACGTCAAACCAAGCTTGGTTCCATCCCTCTCTGTAATCTCTATGCCACTGGACGCGATCAGTTAGAAAAGACTTAGAATCTAAGCAAAGTGGTAATATATATAGCAACATCACCCCAAAAGATTTTTTGGGAACAGAATCGTTAACATCCTCTGGAACATTCCCTGTCCAAAAAAAAAAAAACGTTTACTTAACAATCGCAGAATAATGTATGTATGTATGTAGTATGTTATGTATGTATGTATGTATGTATGTATGATGTATGTATGTATGATGTAGTATGTATATATATATATATATATATATATATATATATATATATATATATATATATATATATATATAGATATATGTATAGATATATATAATGTATTTACTCACACACAATTGTTATATATATATATATATATATATATATATAGATATATATATATATATATATAATATATATATATATATATATATGATCTCATTATGGAAAACATGAAAAATAAGGATAAGTTAAGTTATGGAAACATGAAAAACAAACATAAGTTGTTTCCGGCCATTAAACCACAACGCTTACAAATACTGCACGATGAAGTCGAACCACAGTTTACATCTCACATAATGAACATCAGAGAAACATCAAGAGAAAAAAAATGTGATCGCGGGTGTACCAATAAATGGTCGCATATCTCTAAGTCACTCCGCAAATGACAGAAAATCTACTTTGGAGCCCGAGCTTATCCGATCCTTTCTTCGGGGTGGGGGAGATATTTCTAAATCACCAGGTGCCACTTGGAAACAACAGCATAGTTGTTTACGTTCCCGACGCTGTTGACGTAATTATTTCCATTAATAAAGCAAAAAAACGATTTCGAGGACCAAATTGGCGCCTGATGCCGGCATCAATACAAACAAAGGCCGGGGCATTCATGATCGAGAACGGAGTTCTGATCGAATTCGCCCCAACATGATAACGCAAACAGTTTGGAGAAATCTTCAAGATAAGCCCAACGACCCAAATGGATTATAGCAAGACTTTGTAAATGACTACACACTAAATTCAGCACTTCACCCTGGATATCAGTTACAAACAAATAAAAAAAACTAACAGACCAATGTTCTGTAAACTGGAAACTTATTGGAGCGTTTCGGTGCTAACCGCTTTGGATACGCTGGACGTGGCTATTATAGTTAAATACATATCCACACACGTACTACACTCACACACATGCACACAAATATATGTATGTATATATATATATACATATATAGCTCAATATAAAACCTATCGGTCATATTCACCATCTTCGCGTAAATACATCGGCAAAAAAAAAAAAAAAAAAAAACTTTCTGAAGACCTTTGAATCCATTTTTTGAGAACGGAAGGATATAATCGTCCAACCATACCAAGGATTAGAACCTAGGTGAATAAAAGGAAGCGGATCAGAAGAAACTCACCACACCATCACATTTGTGTGTTAATGCCGTTTGGTTCTGCAATTTGCGAAAATATTTGAGTACAGTGGTACCTCGAGATACGAAATTAATCCGGTCCAGACGGCCTTCGTATTATGAGTTTTTTCGTATCTGGAACACATTTACAAGTAAAATGGCTAATCCGTTCCAAGCCCTCCAAAAACACCCCAGTAAATTATATTTCAGGCCTAAAACACATGCTCTAGGGTTACGACGGAGAAAATATGTCTCCAAAAGGCAAAATACTGTACATACTTGAGTAATATTCAACTGCATGTAATGTTCAACCCATTTTTACTGCATATATTAGGACTTTAGCATATATCCCTTAGCAATAAGCCTAGCCTATGTTAGCGGTTGCTACTGTAGCCTAGTCTATGATTCTGACATCTAAACCTAAGAGCTAAAAGCTTAGAATATGCCAATAAAATGTATAAATAATCAGTGTGTACTCATTTCAAATAATTATCAATTAATCATTAATATAATACACAAGCAAACAAAAAACAAACCTTCCAATCGATTGTTTACATTCTTACGAGTATCGAACGAGCGCCAAGCAATCATTTTTCCTAGCACACAGTAAGCCATAAATTGCCATTAATATCTCTCTTCAACTAATGAAACCACCAAACAGTATAATAACCATTCATTTCTTTTCTTTATTCTATCTTTACCTAATGGAGATACCGAGTTACTGACAGCTGTAATGAAACATGCGTAATACGTAACTTAATAATAAAACAGAAGAAGAATTCTAAAAAATACCTTTTTGTTGGCAGACTGATTTATTTTATATTTTCTGATATCTAATTCACAATTTTTTAATTAAATGTATTGCATGTACTCATTCAAATAATTATTAAGTAACCATTAACTATAATAAACAAACAAACAAAAAAAGCTTCCAAAACGTCTGTTTACATCCCAAGCACTTACTAGTATCGAACGATCGCAAGCAATCACTTTTACACAGTATGCCATAAATAAAATTTCATTATTCTCTCTTCAGCTATGAAACTACCAAACAGTATGATAAACCATTCATTTCAATTCTTTATTTATCTTTACCTAATTTTTTTTTATTAAATGTATTTCATGAATAAGTTTTTCAATTTACAGCAACCTTTTACCAATAGAATACTAAAAGCACAAGGGGTAGAGGCTGACCAATAGGAGAGCAGGACCTTATGGGGTGACTAGCATCATGACCAATGGGAGAGCGGAGGATGATGGCGAGTTTACTCAGTTGGCGGCGCGGGAGTTTTAAAATTGTTCTCGGTGGTCCGGGCGAATCTCGGGACTTTACAGCAACAACCTTTCGTATCTTGAAAACTTTTCGTATGTAGAGCAGTAAAATTTTTCGCATTGGCTTTCGTATCTCGAGTTTTTCGTAAGTAGAGCCTTTCATATCTCGAGGTACTACTGTACTTATGGATGTAGATTCTAATAGTAATTACTGATGAAAGGGAAAACCTTCCCCTGCTTGCAGCTGACATAGCTTTCAATTAATCTAATGATCCTCAGACCCAAGTGAGCAGATGAGGTAAATTTTCTATCCTGGAATAGTAGACCTAATTTCCTGTTGAATCCAGCTGAAGAATAAAATAAAGCTATTGTTTCCGACCTGACCATATTTTTTCACTTTAATTACTGGACTAAAGTGCAAGAGTTTGGCTCTAGGCTAAGTCAAAGCTTTGGATTTCCTGACAACAGACAATAAATACAAATTAAGTTGCTAACTTTATGGAGTAGGCCCATATTCTTTGGATTTCCTAATAATGAAGTCAACAAAGTAGCATGTCTTTCCACAGAAAATATAATTGCTGTTTTACTTATCTGAGAATCTTTTATTACTGTTAGTGTTTCTACATTTATGGCTGTTATAGGCTATAAGCAGCACAACGTTCATTTCACAAATGTAAAAAAAGAATTAGTCGCCAGTTGTACTTCGCCAGCTGATTGCTCTAACATCTACAATACAAAAAGAATCGTGCATTTTTTAAATTATCTTGTTAACCCTTAAACGCTGAGCCGGTACTTCCGAAAGTGTCTCCCGTATGCCGGCTGCGTTCGGGAGTGAGCACCGAAGCGGACAAAAAGTTTTTTCAAAATATCACAGCATACTTAGTTTTCAAGATTAAATGTTCATTTTTGGCTCCTTTTTTTGTCATTGCTTGAAGTTTAGTATGCAACCATCAAAAATGAAAAAATTACCATCATATATAAATATTGGAATATATGACAGCGCAAAATTTTTTTTTCCATATGTAATTGTATATAAATCACACTGAGCAAAACGGTTAAAGCTAATGAGTTAATCATTTTTTCGTTGTATTGTACACTATATTGCGACGATTTTGGTATATAACAAATTGAAAAACGATCAAAGCAACACAAAGAAAATATCACAATATGATGAATGAATTCGTAATGCGGGGACATAAAAAAATAGTGGTTTTCAAAAATTCACCAAAAATCAAAATATTGTGCTTGAGACTTCTCATTTGTTGCAAAATGAAGTTAATTGATTGAATATTACTAGAATGTAAGTGTTGTAGCTTACAATTGCAGTTTTCAACCATTTCAATTGAGTTAAAGTTGACCAAAGGTCGAATTTTTTCTATTTATCATGATTTATATGAAAATATTCCAAAACTGATAAAAGCTACAACCACGAGTTATTTTTCGTTGTATTCTACGTGAAATTGTACACATTTTCATATATAAAACTTTATGTAACAGCTAATATAAAACAGTGCAAACATTACGACAATTAAACAAACAAATTTCTGATTTTTTCGGCAGTCACCGCGCAGACGCATGAAAAAAATTTTTTTTCTAAAATTCACCATAAATCGAAATATTGTGCTAGAGACTTCCAATTTGTTGCAAAATGAAGGTAAATGATTGAATATTACTAAAATAAGAGTTTTAGCTTACAACTGCATTTTGCGATACTTTCGTAGAGTCAAAGTTGACCGCGAAGTTGTTTTTTTTATTTTGGGCACTTGTTATTTATATGAAAATATTTCAAAACTGATAAAAGCTACAACCAGGGTGTTGTTTTATGTTGTATTCTAAATGAAATTGCACACATTTTTCACATATAAAAATTTATTTAATGTAACGGCTAATATAAAACTGTACAAACATTGCGACAATCTGACGAAAGAATTTCTGATTTTTTTGGCAGAGTTACCTCGCGGACAGAAGGAAAATGTTATTTTCAAAAATTCACCATAAATTGAAATATTCTGCTAGAGACTTCCAATTTGTTGCAAAATGAAAGTAAATGATTGAATATTACTAGAATGTAAGAGTTTTAGCTTACAATTGCGTTTTTCAACCATTTCTTTGGTCTTGTCAAATTTGACCAAAGGTTGAAATTTTGGCACTTATCGTTATTTATATGAAAATAATATTTCCAAAAACTGATAAAAGCTAACAACCATGGGTTGTTTTTGTTGTATTCTACATGAAATTACGACAATCTGACGATAGAATTTCCGATTTTTTAGGAAGAGTTACAGTGCGGACGTAAGGGAAAAGTTTTTTTTTTTACAAAAATTCACCATAAATCAAAATATTCTGCTAGAGACTTCCAATTTGTTGCAAAATGAAGGTAAATGTTTGAATATTACTAGAATGTAAGTTTTAGCTTACAATTGCGTTTTTCGACCACTTCTTTGGTCGAGTCTAATTTGACCAAATGTTGGAATTTTGGCACTTATCGTTATTTATATGAAAATATTTCAAAACTGATAAAAGCTACAACCATGGATTGTTTTTTGTTGTATTCTACATGAAATTACGACAATCTGACGATAGAATTTCTGATTTGTTGGAAGTTACAGTGCGGACGTAAGGAAAAGGCTCTTTCAAAAATTCACCATAAATTGAAATATTCTGCTAGAGATTTCCAATTTGTTGCAAAATGAAGGTAAATGATCGATTATTACTAGAATGTAAGAGTTTTAGCTTATAATTGGGTTTTTCGACCATTTCAGTCGAGCCAAAGTTGACCAAAGGTTGAAACTTTGGCACTTATCGTTATTTATATGAAAATATTTCAAAACTGATAAAAGCTACAACCATGTGTTATTTTTGGTTGTATTCTACATGAAATTACGCACATTTTCATATGTAAAACTTTATGTAACAGCTAATATAAAATGGTGCAAACATTACGACAATCGGACGAAAGAATTTCTGATTTTTCGGCACAGTTACCACGCAAAAAAAAAAAAAAGTTGGATGTAAGAAAAAAAAAAAACGTTATTTTCAAAATTCATCATAAATCGAAATATTGTGCTAGAGACTTCCAATTTCTTGCAAAATAAAGGCAAATGATTGAATATTTCTAGAATGTAAGATTTTTAGCTTAAAATTGCGTTTTTCGACCATTTCAGTCGAGTCAAAGTTGTTCAAAGGTTGAAATTTTGGCACTTATCGTTACTTATTTGAAAATATTTCTCAAAACTGATAAAAGCTACAACCATGGGTTGTTTTTTGTTGTATTGTACATGAAATTGCGCATATTCTCATATATAAAACTCTATGTAACGGCTAATATAAAAAGGTGCAAAAATTACGACAAAGTGACAAAATAATTTCCGAGATGTGCCGCTGATGCTTTTTAGTGCGAGAAGAAAGAAATTCACACATGCGCTCCAGGGTAACACTTGTAAACAAAACAGCAGCTTGATCTGTGAACTCCCAGCATCCCTCAAGGTGCATGATTTAAAACTTTTTTGCCAAGTAGGCCTATAACTATTTTTCGCGCGAATATTTAAAAAACTTTTTGCGTCGAAGTATTTTACATCAATTAAGCACACGACATATACAATTTTTCGTCAACATAAAATACGTCCAATAGGCGTTTTAAAGGTTAATTGGACGTGGGCGGTTAGCTTATTTAACTAAGTGAAAATGAAAAAAATGGTAAACACAAATTTATATTTATTTACAAAATAGATAAAAATATATTCTTCATGCAGATTATTTACATCCTACCCTACACCCCCCCCCCCCACACACACGTATATTTATTATATTTATGCATTTAAATGTATATAATATATATATATATACACACACAGTCCTGGCTTACAACGGGGTTCCATTCTTGAGGCGCGTCTTAGCCGAAAATTGTCGTAAGCCAGAAAATTGTCAAAATCCCTAACAAAACCTTACTTTAAATGGTTTGGGTGTATTAAAATCTATGTAAATTCCATTTTACATTAAAAACCTCAAACACTGATTATTTTGCATTTTTGGAGTCATACGTTTTCCCCCAGATCAGCATCATAACCCTGGAACATGCGTCATAAACTGGAAATAATTTCTGATTAATATAACTGAAAAGTGTCGTAACATCAGAACATTGTAAACCGAACCTGTCGTAACTATTCTTAATACCCAAGGACTAATCCCCTCTCCAGAATAATTATTCTTTTCTAACCAAATTTAATCAGCAGCCATGCCAATGGATGACACGCAGTACCATGAATACCTCGTAAATAAAGAATACTAGTTTTCTTGCTAAATATAAACAGCAAAATCACTGCACAACACTCATGGGACCAACCAAGTCATGTGAGAGCTTAATAAATGCTTCAAGGACCTTGTCACCTCATTCTACTATCAAAAGCACCTATCATGTTAAGTATGGAGCTCACAATGACTGGGAAACTCATTGAATTAATGCAACAAGACAATTAAAAATGGAAGATAAAAAAAACAAACAAAACAAATCAAAAAGTACCAATCAAGGTGTGGGGTGACTTCATTATCAATTCATTAAAGGCAAAATATAAATACCTTGCTCACTAGATGATCCTCTCCATAAATACACCATTCCATTCTTACTGAATGAAAAAGAAAATGTACCTTATATAACTATAGTGCAATACAATATCTATAAAAACTTATTTTCATTCCTCTTACCGCCAATGGTCAAAGGTCAATTCAAAGGTCATCCTAAAATGTCCC
Organism: Macrobrachium nipponense; assembly: GCF_015104395.2. Classification (NCBI taxonomy): domain Eukaryota; kingdom Metazoa; phylum Arthropoda; class Malacostraca; order Decapoda; family Palaemonidae; genus Macrobrachium; species Macrobrachium nipponense. Next base: position 917,391 of record NC_061094.1, read on the forward strand.
ACCAGTCACACTGCCTCTTCCCACTTTCAGTCTGTGGAAATCTGTAACCCTAGGGTGCGTCTAAAACTTGCGCCAGACCGGCCAGAAACATGTTCATGGCCGTAGGTGAAGAATGAACCAATTGACAAGTGCATAAAGCACTGATTAAAACAAGTAAACCCCCAATTTGTACTCAATCTGTTTGTGATTGTTGTAAAATGTTTTACTCCAGTGAATGTGGATGCACACAAGATTGTGCATTTTAGTGACAACTGCTTCTTCCCAAACTCAGCCAATTTAAAATTTCTCCAAGATTCTGTTTAACCCACTGTCATAAGTCCTAATCACTTAATCTATTGGTCTGTCTCTTCCTTACACAATCTTAAAAATTTTCTTTCTTCATAAATTTTCTTACATTAACTTGTTTGGCAGTAACATATAGTTATACATAACACTTATGAAATTTATCTAGGTATTTTTCATAAGAGACAGACCACACACCTAGGACGCCCCCCCCCACCCCCCCCCCCCCAACCAAATAGTAGTCGAAACACTATAATAAAGGGATTTTGACGAAGGAAAAATCTATTTCTGGGTGATTGGCTCGTGTCGCCCTATGAAAGTAATCCTTAATATCATCTTTCTAGGTAATATTATCCTAAAGTTACCAGAGAAAAAAAAAAATTAAGAAAATGTCAGTAAGACTGACTCGCTCACTCTTAAAAAGAAGTGTCGGTATGATATACCGGGCGAGTGTGGAACACTACCACGAGACAAACACCAATTAGAACTTCCCTATCAGAATCCCCCTAAGAGAGAGCCGATACCAACGGGCGATGCAGCCTCTACTACTACTACTAGAGGACGCCACGGACAGCAGCGCCCCTAGCGGTCATCCTTAATTAAAACATAAATACATCTTGTCCTGCAAGGGGGAAAACAAACCATAAAAAGGGATGGGTTCATAGGGCGACACGAGCCAATCACCCAGAAATAGATTTTTCCTTCGTCAAAATCCCTTTTCTGGGCTCAGCTCGTGTCGGCCTATGAAAGAATACCAGAGAAACAGACAAGATGGAAAAGGGAAAAATGAAAAACATATTAAAATGATGGATATAATATAAGTAAATCAAATACAGCATACAAATTAAGTACTTAAAATAACTTATTACAGTAATCAATAACAGAATGTTAGTAAACTAAAGTACTTAAATGGTAGTAACAAAATTCATAAATATGCATGTAAAATAAGGAAATGTTTGAATTTACTTAATTAGAACATATAAGTACAATTTTATACATACATGTGTCCTACCCTAGCATAAAAATAAGGGTAGGTACACTCAATTCCATCATTAATACAATTAATACCATTAATTAAATTTAAATATACCAAACAAAACACATTTTGAACTGAAAGTTATCACAAATCCAATTGGAGGAAGTTTATTACAAACAAAATATTGAGGCCTATACCTAGGGCATAAAAATAACGGGTAGGGACCACTTGAGGTAACAATAATCAGTACAAGGGTGGTTGTCCCTAGCAAAAAAATAAGGGACAAACCACTACAACACACAACGGCTAAGGCTATGATGATGAGTAGCCTGGTGATAGGTTGAGGCATGTTGGTTGAAGTAGGTAGAAAGGAGACCTGGATTAATACTACAACTACTAAGTAGTATCAGGGGGAAACTATGTTTCCCGCTGCTACTGCTGAAAACTTTAAAGATTCCAAGGACTTTAAATAATGCCGTTTAAAGACTGTCGGGGATTTCCATCCAGTATACTTCCTAAGATCCTCAAAGTTCATATGTTGAAAATAATTAATTGAGGTGGCTACTCCCCTGATATCATGTGCTTTTGGGAATGACTCAGGGTTGGCTTGTTTAATGAAGTAAAGGATTTGCTGTCTAATGCCTTTCACTGACAAATTACCAAAGCCTTTTATTCCCTTTTTCTTCATGAAGAGAGCACCCTGAGGATCTTGAAGAAGTACGCGATAGAAAGGCTCTAAGAGTTGATACTGGGCAGAGAGAAGGATCCTGTGGAAGTGGGATAACCTTCCAAGGAGCCCACCTTGCAAGAGGATCCTCATTTTTGGCTAAAAAGCTACGATCCGGAGCAAGTAGAACTTCTCCTGATGGGAGGAATTCCACATGACCCGCATCCCTGGATAGAGCCGACAGTTCTGAAATTCTAGCTCCTGAGGCTAGGCTTAATAAGAATAATGTCTTCCTCAGGAGCATTATGAATGTACAAGATGAGTTTGTCAGTATCTGAAGCTAGTTTGAGGACATCATTTAAGAACCATGAAACTGTAGTAGGCCTCTGAGAAGGTCTAAGTCTAGCACAGGCTTTAGGGATAGATGTGAAATAAGATTCAGTCAGATCTATCTGAAAACCTACTTGAAAGATTTTCTTCAAAGCCGATTTATGAGTGGTAATCGTGCTAGCTGCTAAACCTTTTTCAAACAAGGATCTGAAAAAGGATATAGCCAAATTAACTGTCATGGTTGTAGTGTTCGATTCTCTCAAGAAAGATGCTAATTTTTTTAACAGCTGAGCATATTGTCTAATGGTTGACTCTCTCTTATCTGATTCTAGGAAGAGAATATTCTGTGGATCAATGTCAGCATCTTTATTAGCCGCAAACTTCATGAAGTCCATAAAGTTAGGGTCTGGAGAGTTCCTGAGGAAGCGAACACAGTCCTCATTTGTACTGATTGTGATAGCTTGGGATTGGGGATCCGTTGAGGTCGGAGACCCAATTCCAGAAGAAGAGGATACCAGTTGCTCTTGGGCCAGTCCGGTGCAATCAGAGCTACTATCCCTTTGAAAGACCTTAGTTTGCTTAGGACTTTCAAGAGAAGATTCACTGGAGGAAAAACATAAATTCTCCTCCACTTGATTCCAATCCAACGACAGAGCGTCCGTGGCATAAGCCAGAGGGTCCAGGTTGGGGGCCACATAGCAAGGGAGCTTGTGGTTCGCTTGTGAGGCGAAGAGATCCACTTGGAGACCTGGGGGGACTCTCAGGCTTACCCACTGGAATGATCCGACGTCCAGAGACCACTCTGATTCCAGAGGAACTGACCGGGACAGGGCGTCTGCTATCACATTTCTTACTCCTGCCAGGTGAGTGGCAGACAGATGCCATTTGTGTTTGTTTGCTAATGCAAAGATGGCTATCATGACATGATTCACATGCTTGGATTTGGACCCTCCTCTGTTGATGCAATGAACTACCACTGCACTGTCCAAAACTAGCCTTAGATGAGACGTTCTTCGGGGGCGGGGGAAGCAGTTCTCTTCCAGAGTAAGAAATACTGCCATTGCTTCCAACACGTTTATGTGAGCTGGCGAAATTGAACTGACCAAGTCCCCTGAATCCTGTTTGAACTGAGAGTATCCCCCCCCACCCGGACAGGGAGGTGCGTCGTGTGAATGGTTAACATTGGCGGGAGGGGATATTGAAGGGGTACTTTCTTGGCTAAGTTCTTTACTTTTGAACCAAGGCCGTAGTTGGTTGCGGAGGATCTGTGGGATTACTGACAACTTGTCTCGATATTGGAGTTTGCTTTTGACCGCCAAGTTCGATTTATATCTTTCAGCCTTGCTTTCAGAAGGATATCGTTACCGAAGCAAACTGAAGAGACCCTAGGATTCTCTCCTGTTTCTTCTTGACGTTTGTTTGCACTTGAGAAATTGCCTGACAGATTTTGCTATTTCCTTCCGTTTGGCTACTGGAATTGATAGATTGTGGGAGGACAAATCCCATTGGATTCCTAGCCACTGAAAACGAGATTCCGGAACAAGTCTGGATTTCGTTTTGTTATCTGGAACCCCAGATGTTCCAGAAAGTGAACTACCTTTTTGGTAGCTTTGAGACATTCCTCGACTGTTGGTGCCCAGATTAACCAATCGTCGAGGTATGCCGCTACCATGATTCCCTGAGCTCTCAATTGTTGTACAACCACTTCTGCTATCTTTGTGAATACCCTGGGGGCTACATTCAGACCGAAGGGCATCACTTTGAATGAGAATGTCTGACTTCCGAGCCTGAATCCTAGGAATGGGCGGAAGTGCCTGGCTATAGGGATATGATAGTATGCGTCTGTAAGATCGATGGAGCATGTGACGGCTCCACGCGGAAGTAAGGTCCTTACTTGCGAGAGGGTAAGCATCTTGAACTTGTCGCAGCGAATGAAAGAGTTTAGCTTTGACAAGTCTAAGATTACCCTTCTTTTTGTTGAGCCTTTCTTTGGCAACGCTGAATAAGCGACCTTGAAATTTTAGATGTTTGACTCTCGCAATAGCTCCTTTCTGAAGGAGTTCTTCCGCGTAATCTATCAATTCCTTTGACGGTACCTGATGGAATGATTTGATTGGAGGAGGATCTTGGATCCAGCTCCAGCCTAATCCCTTGGACACTATGCTCTGTGCCCAACTGCTGAACCCCCACCTGTGGCGGAAGAGGAACAGCCTCCCTCCTACTGGGGAGCCTCATTGCTGATGGGCGGGTTGGCCACCCCACGCCCTCCTCTGAATTGCTTACTCCTTGTGCCCCTTCCTGCGCCACGGTGACGAAAAGTAACCTCTCGCCCTACCCCCTCGGTTTGAGAGTAGCTTGAGCTTCATAAGCAGGGTTAAAGGCAGGCGAGATAGCATAGGAAGTCGAAGGTTGCGATTGCTGGGGCACCAGGAGGAAAGGCTGAGTTTGCTTAGATGTAGCAGGTTGTCCTTGTTGGGTGACTGGGACTGCCTGCACAAACTGCTGCTGATGCTGGAGTTTTTTATATGGCTGGAACCTCCTACCAGCCTTCTTTGGTTTCTTGCCAGCAGTGGGAACGGATTCCTGTTTCCTCTTAGAGGAAATACCCCACCTAGCTCTAAGGCTGGTGAGTCTAGCAGCTTCGTGGTGGACTTCGTTCACTGCTGACTCAGGGAAGAGATCCGCTCCCCACATGCTGGCAGTCAAGAGTCTATTAGGCTCGTGCCTGATGGTGCACTCTTGAAGAACATGCTTCCGACAGTTCTTCCTGGCTTGGAAGAAGTCAAAAGCGTCTAACAGAACCGTCTGAAATTGCGATTTTGCCAGGATTTTGAATAGCGGTTCGTTCGCGTAAGACAGCGCAGCCATTTCCGTGACAATGAGGGAGTTAAGGGACCTGCCAAACCTAGTTCGCGCATCGAACTCTGCCTGGATTAGGGAGTCCGGCAGCCTAGGTAACTTCTCACCGAACTGGTCCATAGCGCAGTCCGGCTTGAGTTTACCCTGCGTGAAAGTAGCTGGCAGGTTTTCCCATAAACTCTCCGAAGGCGGGAAAGAGTGGAGAAGTGGACTCCGACTCTCTCAACTGTGGAACGGGCTCATCCTTGAGGACTGCCTGAAGAGCCTTCTCCACCAATTTCGTGGCGAACGGAAGAGAGACCTCCTCTTCCGTGGCGAAAATAGTGAAGGGGCTCTTATAGGCCTGGAGTTTAGTATTAGTACACTCCCAGTCCTCAAGGCAGTGAACCCATTCCCGTTTGGGCGTGATCTCTACTGAGAGGACTGACTCATTCGAGATCTTGTCCTCCCTTGTGAGAGCCGTTGGCGTCAGCCTAGCATACCCGATGAAAGGCTGTGACAGACCCGGAGGATAGAACTCGAAGTCCTCAATCCTTCGAGTGCCAAACTCCGGGATCGAAATCATCCCGTCCTTAAAGGGAGCGTAGGCCGCTACTCTCCATGGATTCTCCATAGAGAAAGCTGGCAAGGAGTCGTAAGACGGGAGTTGGAGAATCCCCGTGCTAGAAGCAGGGGATACTGGGGGAGGAGCCTGGGATAGCCCAGCCATTCCGATCCTCATTCTCTCTTACTCTATTCGAGAGTTCCTGGACCGTCTGTCCAGTTTGAGACAGAGTGCTCGACAATTGTGCGAACATCTGCTCAAAAACGTGTTCCCCAAGCTGAGATTTGGGAACCAACCATCACTCCTACCTGCTCCATCACTCCTGGTGAGACAGGAGAAGGAACGCAGGAGCTGGTGCTTGCCACCCCTGCCGGCATAGCCAGGAGAGGGGGCAGCGGAGGCGGGAGAAGGCAACGACTCGGAGGTAGCGCGAGCTTTCTCCTTCGAAAGCCTGCCTCTGGAGCTCTTCGATGGGAAGAGCTTGGCTTATTTAGCCTTCACCGCGTCGGCGTTAAGAAGTCGATGACTTCCTAGCCGAAGAAGACGAAGACGACTCCTAGAAGTCGTCTTAGACAAGGTCTTCGGTTCTTCTCTCTTTCCCCTTCTCCTTAGGAGGTACAGAGAGAGCGGGAGTGCGGCTAGGGATCTCGGTCCCGGAAAGCCTTGGAAAGAGGCGGAAGAAGAAGGGACAGGAGAAGATCCAGGAGCGCCCAAGGAAAGACCTTGGGCGCCCACGAAAACACAAACCTACCTCAACTAACAAACCCTCACTCACTACCGCCATCGGCAACAAGATTCAGGTCCTAGGCCGGCGACGTCCGGAACTGACTCCTGGGCGGCTACGACCCCTAACGACTGCTGGAGTTCTTGCTCGGATGGCGGCTATCACGGGGGCGGCGGACAATGGGGTCGACGTAGCCCGTCGGACTTGCCCGCAGGGAGATCTGGATGGCCAGCTTTCTATCCAATATGTAGGGCTGGCCCTTGGCGGCGTTCTTCCCAAAGCCGCCCACCCACGCTTTCAGGGTGGCGAGGGCGACTTCCCTCACACCGCTAGCCTGAAAGAAAGGCTGAATTAGCTACCAATTGCGGACAGAGTTAACAAATTTACGAACTAAAAGTGTTAGTAAATTGATAAATAACCTCATAATGGTCTTACCCCACCAACCAGCTGATCGACCAGGTCGTAGCATATAGTGCAGGCCTCGGGATGCCAGACGATAGACTCGTTGAACAAGGTGGCACATGGGGCGTGAGACCTGCACTCGTCATGTCCGCAGGGGTCGTGCAGCGTCGCATTACAAGCGAGGACCTGGCAGTTGGTAGCCTGTAAGTGAAAACGTACATGGAGTACAAAGTAAACACTTACAGCCTAACATATGCTCCGCTGGTGCCGGAGCGATTAAAGTTAGATAAAACCAGAGCCCTGCTAAAATACGTGTGGTAACCATGTTGGAAGAAAGGCTATGGCTCCGCCAGTGGCGGAGGCACAAGAATCAACCAACTAGGAGTGGTGGTAATGGAAACCACAACGGATAATGGCGGGGATGGTTGATTAACATAAATATTATAATACACAATTCATTGTAAAATATCTTAAATTAGGGTATATATCCTTAACATAGTATAGTAACAACATAAAACCAACTTCTCTCCACCCGTCTACTAGAAGAGTGCGTAGTAAGGGAGGGAAAGCTCCCTTCCGGTAGCGGGGGAGAGATATAAGGATATAGTAGGCAAGCAATCGACCATCCATAGCACCCACCCTGCCCGCTAGCGGAGCCAATATCCTATAACCAAAGGGGCCCCGGCTGCGACGGAAGGCTCCTTTCATATCGTCAAGAGAGGTGGCTGAGTAATGGGTAGGGGGGGGAAGGAGGTCCCGGTGAAACCGCGGTGGCGGGAGCGAGGAAAAAGGGGGAAGGATGGCCTAGTCCTCCCCACCTCACCAACTACCCGTATGGAGACCCGGTACCTCATAGTGGTCGTCGTCCATATACCCCCTGCTGGCGGAACCCCCCGGCACCTCCGGAATGTGAGAGAAGGCTATGAGGTTGTTATGACAACCAAGGGGTCCCCCAGCTCCTCCCTACATCAGAGAGGGAGGGAAGGGCAGGGTAAGGTGCTATGGAACCACGTGACCACCGGTGGCCTAAGCCGCGATCACACAACCGTGGTAGGGCCACGTGAACCAAGCTGTACCAATACATGGAACAAGCACCTAGGCTAGCCTAACACCCTAAATAATAATAATAAAATACATCGAAAGGTGGAAGAGACACTTTTAGTAAAAGAGAAAGAAGCCCAGGAGGAGGCAAACTATTCCAAGAAACAGGAGCCTACTCGGAGCCAGCGATAGCCGATGTAGAGCAAGAGCCGGGATGCTGGGCCAGAATAAAAATAATAATAGCCCTAAATACCAAGCTAAGAGAATGGTAAGAGGGCTAAAACTAGCTAAAACTCGATGTAAAACAATGAACGTGATAAGGTAAGCCATTATAAGTATAAGAAGTCCCAGTATGGAAGACCGGGAATTCTTACGAGGCAGCATGGCCGCCACGAGACAACCGGGGGAACCGTATATGACCTATAAAAAGGAAAATACTGGTACCCGGAAGAAAAAACTGTGATAAAATATTACTTATGAGTTACTTAACTTAGCCGTGGCAATTGCTGAGCGTTCCATCGTAGAATACGAGATAAATCCTGAGAATATAAGCACAAGTAAAATCTGCGACTAGACGCTGGTGCTAAAAATTAAGGATGACCGCTAGGGGCGCTGCTGTTCCTGGCGTCCTCTTAGTAGTAGTAGTAGAGGCTGCATCGCCGTTGGTATCGGCTCTCTCTTAGGGGGATTCTGATAGGGAAGTTCTAATTGGTGTTTTGTCTCGTGGTAGTGTTCCACACTCGCCCCTATATCATACCGAACACTTCTTTTTTTTTTAAGAGTGAGCGAGTCAGTCTTACTGACATTTTCTTAATTTTGTTTTTTCTCTGGTAACTTTAGGATAATATTACCTAGAAAGATGATATTAAGGATTACTTTCATAGGCCGACACGAGCTGAGCCCAGAAATGCCTATTTTGTAACTGTTTTTAAAATAGTTTTACAATAAAAGTGCATTTTATGAGAAAAAAAGTCAAAGAAAAATACCACAAATAATGGGGGTATATATTCTAGTGGGAAAACCACATATGAGTCCATGAATATAGGAGTTCACTAGATATATATATATCTATATATATAATATATATATATATAGATATATATATATATATATATATATATGATATATATTTATATTTATATATATATATTTATTTATATATATATATATTTATTTATATATATATAT